>NC_044003.1:7891986-8126986 GCF_902150065.1 Myripristis murdjan
TAAAGGGTTCAATTTCAAAAAAATGGAATTTTCTGCCAGTTCTTTCATAGTTCAGGCTTTATAGGGTTAAGTAATTAATTTTTTAAAAAAAAGAAAGAAAGAAAGAAAGAAAGAAAGAAAGAAAGAAAGAAAGAAATACCCTGTGTAGAATATGCCGGCAAACTTAAAGAACATCCAAGGCACACTGTTCAGTTGAAAAAATATTTAGCCTTTATTATTGCCTGGCTAGGTACACCTCATTATGTAGTGACACAAATCTGTGTACATTATGGAGCACATAATAGACAATACAAACACATGAAAAAGAGAGAAAAAGGAAAGAATGGCTATAGTTTTTGGAAGCTTTATTCTCCTTAAGGCACGTTCATCAGACATTTAAGACAAATTGTGGAGCGTAAATGATACAAAATACATAGTTTTTGAGTGAAGTATTCCTTTATTGATGCATATGCATACGTTTTAAATTATTTGTCTATGAAAGTACACGTCGCTTACACTTACAGCTCTTTGATAATGACATTATCAATCATCTGAAAATCAAAAAAGGCACTTATAGTACTTCTGTGTTTGTGTAGGTGATGGCTTCCAACCTGGCTTAACCTTTTTTTTCCGCCCCACTCATTTGGATGCAGCGAGCGTTCAGGCCCTCTGTGTTTCTGGAAGTGCACAACAGTGATGAGTTGGCTCTACTGGCATTACTTCAAACTTTTGAGGGGGGTTGAAATCTTCTCAGACTCTTAGGTGTTTTCACCGCCACGAGTCAATGCAATTTCACAGATTACTGTGAACTCGAGACTCCAAAGACTTTGAAGTTCTTAAGATACCCTCTTGATAAACGAGGAGAGAAGAAAAGAGTTGTGGAGAGGATGCTCCTCTGCAGGGATCACAGGGCTGATGTTGACGTCCGGTATATGTCTCGTAGACTCACATTCTGCGTTTCCTCAAATTTCGAAAAAACAGCCTACAGTGTGTTTGTGAATGTTAAAGTAGCCGGGCCTCGTGGTTTTGAAGTCTGAGGATTATTTACTGCATTTTTTTACTTTGCCAAGCCCTTGGACATTAATAGGAATCTACACTACGGCTAATGCAAATACAGAGGATTCGCACAGCAAAATTGTCAGCGGTAAAAATCAACACAGTGCCAGCGTTTAAGTCCATACACCCACCACAGTTAATTTACCACTGTTTGGATAGTTTTGAACAGCCGCCCCAGAGCCATATGAACGGAAAAAACAACTCTCACATCAGCACTTCTCAACTCAACATAATTGAGACTGGAAAAAAACAAAAAAACAAAACAAAACAAAAAAAACAGCACTTATGAACACTGAAAAATCTGCTGTTTACATGACTTTTAGGCTGATTACAGCCACAATTTGGCATCGTGATTGATTTTCAAGATTAGACCAAATCCAAAACCATTTAGCCATCTGTTTTACCTCCTTATGAGCTATAAACTTAAATGATTCATTTGTCCAGTGTCTTTAACTTTAAAAAAAAAAAAAAAAAAAAAATCAAAGAACTCATCATTATTTTCTCCCGCCACTATCTTTGTTATGTAATGAAAATGTTTTAGTGTAGAAGCACTGCAACATAGGCTTTTTTGGAGGGGGGGGGGGGGGGGGGGGGGGGGGGGGGGGGGCACAGCAATGGCAGTGTCATGGATAAACCGGGTGCCATCTGGTGACGGCATAAACAATCCTCTCCTTTCCCTGGATTCTTTTGCTTTGTATTGGTATGCATGCAGGGACCAATATTTTCCGACAACAGGCCTTTTACTTATTATTTTTTTTCCTGAAATACCTCAGCCTATACTTTGCAGCTGCGAGGAAATAATTAGCTCTTATTTTTCAGCGAGGTTTCCTTAATCTATAATTGTGTTGTTATGAAATACCTGTGGTAGCGGGTGAGACATGCACCTCTCCCTGATGAAAACATCAATGTTCTCATCAACTGTTTGTTCTGCTTGGGGGAGATTGCATCCCGCAGCATGTGCTGTCAGCTATTAACAAACACCTGCCTTCCAATCAAATTATTTAATGGATGTCTTCAGCTCCTTTCTCCTCGAGGCAAGCTGTGATTTTTTTTCCCAACATCGTTTTGCCGTCTTCACAGCTTAGGGTTTTAGTTGTTCATTAGCTGTCAGCTTTCATTGCTAAGCAGAGCGGTTCCTTCTGTCTTAACTTTTTTTTTTTTTTTTTTTCTTGGTTCTGAAACTTGAGATTTTATGATTCAATAAAGTAATAAAAGACGCCGGGTTTTATTGCTGAGATCACTCAAATCATCCGTTGTGATGTGCTGTGATGGTCCAGAGTTATGAACAGTGTTCTCTGTGTGGTTTTTAATAAATCACTATCATAAGACACTCGTGCATTTTTACACTCTAATGTCGTAAACAGGTGTTAGTGGTGTACAGGACGATTTAAGTTACTTTCTTTGGTGTCGATAGTGAATATACTGAGATGTACTTTAATAAACAAACATGTAATACTGTGCTATTTATGAGCAAGACTGAAAAGATGCATCAAGTTGAAGGTATAATGTACTTTTATCACCAGATATGCTCTCTTATGTAAGGTTTGTCCCATTGCTAATGGAGTCAGCTCTGTCTAAGTGAAGCAAGTTTGACCGGAGAATTGATCCTCTGCTCTGTGGTATTACGCAAAGTCAGATTTATGTGATTAAGACATGGTGCAGTGGTGTATTGTAAAGGCCATAGGACGAGCTTATCTCCTCATGTACAGGGAAAGGAGATTGTGATCCAGACAGCGCATAAACCAGGCAAATGAATGGCTGTCTGGTTTCTTGACCTGACCTTCTGCCTGCACCGGGACCATGTGCGACGCCTGACATGTTCCTGTTCTGACACAACCTCTGTGTAATCCTCAACTCTGTACTGTGTCAGCGCCTGTTTTGGTTGAAATGCATTTGCCCAGCGTCCTCCCAAGTCCTGGCTTCTATCACGGTTTCCATCAGTGGCGGCGTGCCAGGAAAAACAGCCTCCTGCAAACACCGCAGTCCCCTCGGTGTCACAGGAGCTCTGTTCCAAAAGCCGGCCTCACTTTGATGCTGCTTGGCTCAATATGAGAGCCCTCCCGCCAGCCTGCTACCTGACTGCTTATGCAAACCAGGGAGGTAGCCGTCCCACAGGCCATCTGCGGACACATTGGTATTTTGCATATGGCTCCTCATAGGAGTCTTCAGAGGATGTGCAAAGAGGATTAACATGCATCCAGCGTCCAGCGTGTTGTTAATGGAGGAAATGAGATGGAAGTGCAATGTTATCTGCATTGAATTACATGCTGGCCCGGCACCCAGTGCGGTCTTGGCGAGTCTCAAAGGGACCCTGGCAGCAGTGCACCACAGAAAATATTCATATTTATAGGTGATTTAATCCAGTATTCAGTCTTAATTGAATGCTGAATGTCTATATGTCAGGTGTTATGCGGAGGCTGTGAAGCATTCAGGATGAAAGTGACCAGGAAATGGCATTTAAAGGCACACATGCAATTAGATCCCTGCAAAATGACACTAACTTCTCTACCAGTGCTGCCATGACTTTCTATTTTTTTAAAATCACATCTTAATTGCTCTCATTGCTTGATGTCCTTGCTGTTGCTGTTTGCTGTCTCCAAGTCCTTTTGTGTGTCAGCCCAGCTCATACCTGTGTTACTTTATTGCCTTTTCAACATTACTTTTTTTTTTTTTTATTGTGTTTTCTGTTGCCTTCGGTGAATTGTTGCCATCTTGTCCTGTCTCTCTGTTTTTTTTTTTTTTTTCTTTTGTCCAATTTCCCATCAAGACTCTCTTTGCCTATTGCCAGTCTGTCACTGACTTGCCTGGTTAAATCGTGATTTAAAAAGAAAGTTTTGTAAGCTTGCTACTTTAGCACATTCATTATGCTTTCTCATTAAAAGTGATTTTTGCCCTTGACCAGAAAAAAAGAGTGATATAATCTGGTATTCATTTGTTTCATAAAAAAAAAGCACATCATATTGAATAACTTTGCCACTGAGTGTTTAGGTTCTCTTGTTTCAGGAACTTTTTGTGAAAAGTGACACTTTCCTGAAATAGGACATGGGTGCTCCAATTTCAAAATAATGCCACTGCATCAAAGAAAAGAGAAACTGGAATTTGCCAACCACATTCGCAAATGCAACACAATTCAACCCTCTCCTAAGAGGCTGGCACTTTGTGAGATACCAGTGCAAATCAAACTGAAGGAACAATAATAAATAACTTAAGTAGTAATTGTGAGGTTTATAACACTGGACAATGGCAAACTGTTACAGTTTCAGCTAAAGGCATTTGACTGCCAACCTCTGCTTGGACTCTGGACTTTAATAGCAGAGACATTTTCAAATGGCTAACTGTTAATCTGATATGTCCTGTTTTCCCTTTTCGTTATGTAATACGGATTGAATGGAATGGAACAAAATGCAGCGTAATATAATGTAATGAAACGGAGCTGAACTGAACTGAACTGAATTGATTTGATTTGAAGTGAATTGAATTGAGGTGAAGTGAATTGCTCTCAGCTTTGGCATATTTCTTCATTCAGTGTAATTAGATTTTAGGGCTGATACATGATTAAACGTGACATGATGGACATTTTTTTTTCTTTTTTCTTTTTTTTTTTTTTTTTGGTGCACTGTGTGGATTAGCAGAACTCATTAACACACACAGCAGTGAAAACCTAGATATATGTCCTGTCTCATTTATGCAACAGCTGCACAGGCCGGTGTGTCAAGTCTAGAGTGACACGGAGGGTCAGGTTGGCTGACCAAGCACTGATAGGGAACATTAGTCTACTTTATGTCTTCCTAGCCTAAATCCCATTGGTTTAGCTGCTGCCAACAGCCACCATTCTGCGGCTGTAAGCCCGTGGTCGTAACTGTAACACAACCAGCTCTCCACTGAAGCAAGGAAGGGGAATTTAACATGTAGGGAGAAATGGAGTGGGGGGTATAGGCAGTCTGCCCTAAGCCGTTTTAAGTAAGTAATAAATCTGTCGTGCCACTTGGAACGGGACTGTTTGTTTGTGAAAGAACAGCAGGGGACTCTTGAGATTTAACGGGAAAGCCCCAAACCCAAGCCGCCCACTGATTACAAAGCTCTGCAGGGAGGTTGGCAGTTCAAAAGCCCAGTAAAGCAGCACAGAGCGCAGGGTATAGGCTCTTTCATCACTGCACTGAAGGGGTTGGGGTTGGGGAGGAGGGGAGGCGAGTGGAGGGAGGGGGTGATGGGGTGTGTTGGGGTGGGGGTTTGAAATCTGAGAGGAAGAAATACCAACAACATTATCTCTGCCAAATACTTAACATGAAATTGGAAAAGTGTATTTTTGTGTGTTGCTGTGTTAAAGACCACAGGCAGAGCGGAGTCGCTGAGCCGCTGTCCGTGGTGCTGAAACACACCGCCTGGCTAAAGATCACATCCACAACAAAAACAACCTCCACATGCATTTATCCGTGGGATTTTCCATTTCATTAGCACATGCACTCCGGTGTTTGCATTAAACTAATGACAACAAATATATAAACATCATATAAACAAATGTTGCTGCAGGTCAGCTTGAAGGTCACTTACCTCAATAGCTTTTCAACGTGCAACCTACACATGTACAGTCTAATGCAGTTCAATGCAGCAGCTCTGCCATGAATTCTGCCTTTTAAGAACGTGTATAATGTTCAGCTTGTGTTGACATTGTGGAGAATGTGTAAATTTAATTCTGTGTTTATTCCTGAGGTTGTCGTTTGCAGAGGTCTCGTACTGGACTACATTATATTGAGAGGTGTTTCTTTGTCTTTCTTTGTCCTTCCTATTTATATACATGGACAGAATAGTGAAGACAGCTCCCAAGAAAATGCAGTCCAGTCCAACAGCAGCACTAACTATGAGCTCAATGCCAAACATAGAAGTGAATAAACACATCTATTACTGTGACAACAAGAAAACCTGAGCATTATAGGTATCAGAAAAGGAAACTTTATGGCACAACAGTTGGATTGCATTGGATTAGACTGTGCAGGTGGTCCTAATAAAGTGGCAACTGAGTTTATATCCAGATTATGAAGCTTCTTTTCATTTCCATCTCTTTCTGCCACACAGGAAGTGGTGCGTTTACATTTCCAGTGTGTTTGAAATAATAACCAGAAGAACTGGGTCATTAGCACAAGCAGCAATACTGACAAAGAAGCGTGCCCCGCTCACACAAACTCAACTCCATCAACAGAATATCCAAGACCCGCCCAAACCGGTTTGATTGACAGGTGATCTCTGGGAAGTGCAGTGCAGAGATAACACAGCGATAAAGATTTAGCACCAAAATTACAAACAGCAACAAAACAGTTTCTCACAGATGTGTGTGAATCTGTAATTTCTTCTAATTTTGGTGAAAGCCCTGCTATACACAGTAATCCAGGCTCAGAGAAAACATGCAAAAATACCTTTCTATTTTTGATAAATGACAGAAGGGCTCCTTAGTGATTTTTAAAGACATTTATTATGAGTTGTTTGTGTGGAACAGAAGTGCATTTTTAGAGAAGCCCTTCTTCATAAGGCATAGAGATTGATCACTGAAGCCACAGAACATTACCTGCTGTAACAAGGTATCAAGCCTCAGGAGACAAACTTTAAAATATTCCCAGATAGGCATTCTCACTCTGAAGGTTTTAAACTCCCACCTATCAACAGAGAGACAAATTGTGATAAAATTATTGCCGTCATGAATGAAAATGAAAGCTCAGGCTGGAACACAACATTTTACCCATGAAATACCAGCATTTCCGGAATCATTTAGGTTTTTTTTTCTTAATACTGAATCTTTTCCTAGGGATGCACTGATATCCATGCTGGTATTGATAATGGTGCAAAATACCTGTCAAAAATGGACTATCACTATTAGAGAGTTTATTCAAGATTTTTCTCTTGTCTCATCAATCTGCATGCAAATAACATAACTTTTACACTTTGAAATTACCCTGTACATGCAGTGCATATGCAAAACGCCAGTCTTTCCCATTCACTTCTGTGGACAGCAGATGTGCAATATTTAACTCACTAACTCAATAGCTACTGTTAGCCACCAAAAATACTTAAGTTGAGGAAAAAAGTTAAGTTTAGGTTTAGGAAAAGGTCATGGTTATGGTTATGAAACATGATCTTACAATGTAGTATAAATGGGTCTCCATGGGAAAGTTAATTTTTTTTACCAATCCACCACCACGCCTTCCTCCTAACTCAGATGGAAAATTGTTAAAATCTCAACTCATGTAAAATTAGACTTTTGCCTATGCACTGCACATAATTTCAAAGCGTAAAAGCCATGTTATTCATCTGCAGATGGAAGAGATAATTCCAGAAGCCCTTAGTAAGATATGAACATTTTTTTTTACTCCCTTTATTTTCTTTATTTTGGCACACAGAAGCCTGTATTTCTCAAACGATTTATATCAATTATCCGACATCAATTATTTTGTCCAGTGGCCCCGAGCTAATGGTCCAAGCCTGCACCGTCCAGTGAGAGTAAAGGATCAGATCAATGTGGGTCATTAAAACTTTCTCATGGGCTCCGACCTTTTGTGACTGGGGACGGCGTCAGATTCCTAAACAGAGGACATCCAGAACGCCGGGGACGAGGTGGAGACGACTCCTCAGCAGGTGGCAGGGCTCTCACCGTCCCGTCCATCCAGCTCCTCTCTCACAGGTGGCTGTTGCCTCCACTGATGATTTTAATGGGTGTTGGGACAGATGTGGCAGGTGTCACTAATCTTATCTTATCTTATCTTATCTTATTTTATCTAATCTTATCTTATCTTATCTTATCTTATCTTGTGTTGTCTTGTGCTCTTTTCTTTGTCCATTCAGCCGCGGTGGCTATCGCTGCTCATACAAACTACCCACTTCCTCTTCTTGTGTTTATTTACAGGAAAACTGTAAAACATCTCACTTTATGTGTAAAAAAAAAACAAAAAAACACCAGTCACCTTTAGTGTTTCATAAAGCTTTCACAAGTGAGCATTAGTTGAACCGTTCACTGAAAAGTATAAAAAATGTGGAAACATGGCAGATCAGCCCGCTGGTATCAAGAAAAATGTCTGATTCAAGGAAATTACAGGAATGTGTTAATTACCAGTGGAAGCATGTGGGATTATATCATCCCACTGGCAGATTTTTTTTATTTGTTTGAAGAAAAAGCAGGATTTTAATGCTGAATGTGAGACGAAATGGCTTGTAAAGATGGAGTTTTACTGCAGTGCTTATGCTATATATCAACCAGTGAGTGATCGCACTCGCAAAAAGGCCATTTATTTATAGCAAAAAAATGAAGATTGTACTGAAGATTATACTCGGAAGTGGTTTCTGATTCTGATGACTGCGTGGCTCAGCACTTACTCACCTGTGCTTGTATACGTGACAGCAAATTCATCCTCCGGCACAAACACACAAGCACGCAATCACACACAATCACCGGGAGGCCCAGGTTGACCCGGAGGGGTGGGGGGGGGGGGGGGGGGGGGGGGGGGGGGGGCGGCGGCACCAATCACCCATGCCAGCTCTGCTCTGGATTGGGCTTTATCCTTGATAATTTGGTTCCCGGAGCTCCACTCACTCTCTCTCTCTCTCTCTCTCTCTCTCTTTCTTTCTCTGTGGGTTTACGGCCGTGGACTCTGGAGAAACCACGGCAATAAACAAGTCCAGTGACAGCAAAGGTGAAGGGAAACATGGACCTCAGACAGGCCGCTCCGGGCGACTTTCTTTATTGCTGCTTTCATGTTATGCTACTCTGGGGATTTCAAATACGTCTAGACCTCACGCAGGTGATTAACTGTCAGAAGATTTGTAGCTCCTTTTCATAGTTTGAAAAAAAAAAATCCCCATCTTAAGTCATTTAGTCTCATATTTGGTCTAAAAATCTGTTTTTTCTTGACACAAGGAAAAAAAAAAAAAAAACAACCTTCCAGTGGGATGAGATAATCCCCATGTTTCCAGAATTAGCTTTTCTGATTTGCATTATTCTGTTTTGTTTCAACATATTTTGCCCGTACTTGTTCCCTAAAACAAGTTGATCATCTGTGGAAAAAATATAAGTAATGCAGTGGTATCTGTGGGATACTAATGTGGGACTAAATGACTTTTTTTGTTTTGTTTTTTTTTTTTTCTTGCAGTGTGCTTAACAAGATTGAGTTAGCAGAGAGTCTAAACGCGTTATCCACTTCATCTCTGACTCACTCACTTAAGTTGAAGTGTGTTGAGTTTGCAGGTCGGGGGAAGCGGCCGATCGATGACTGCGAGGGATCTGACTCGGCTTAGTTCCCTTTTTTACACCGCAGCAGAACGAGGAGCTAATGGGGTGGTCAGACACAAATTCTTGTGCGTGACACCAGCTTTGCACTTAGCTAATTTGCCCCAGCTGTAATTACGGCCAAATCAGGTCATTAGCTGGCCACAGCGGCTTGACCAAGCTATGGAAAATCCTCGTACGCTTAGCAAGGCATTTCAGCTCTAACAAATGATCAACAGAGCATTGAGCTCATATGCCGAAATAGGGAAAATATGCAGTAATGAATGACTTGCACATTCAATGCTTAGGCTAGAAAACTCTATTATCAAAACTCACTCTCCGACCCTGGATATTAAAACTCTTATCAAAATAGCCGTAACGCCACGAGCCAGTTCAATAAATGCTTTGCCTCTGCTCAAATAAACATGATTTCCCAAGTGAAGCATACCTGTAGTGCTTGTATAGTCAGTGCCTGTGGTGTTTGTTCGTTTTCGATGAAATGTCATTTATGTACAGTATACGGGTTTACGTTTAATAAGGCACTTTATATGGCATTGCCTTTCAGGGATGATAAAACACACTCTGTGTACTTTATGAGGAACAGTGATGCGAGGCAGGCGATGTCTCCCTGGAAGACGCTTATCAGTGTAAATCCCGCGTGCTTCCAAAAGAATGCAAAAAATAAATAAAGAAAGAAAGAAACCCAACAAAAACAAAGATAATGAATATATAATTTCCCTGCAAATGAATCGATTTGTAATAGTCAAATAAATTACGGCGTAATCGCTCCGTGGCTCTACTGTTACGCCGTGATGTGTGAGGCTTAGGTAAAGTGCTGTATCATTTATGAGGGGGATATTAGTATGCGGCGAATCTCTCGCACCGTATTAAGCCGACAGGTTCATTAATTATGAGGCCTATCAGGAGTGTATACCATCAGATGCAGTGACCTGTGTGGTCAGGAGCAAGCTGACCCACTTTCCTGACAGTGTTTTTTATCACCTCGTTTTTCACAAGGTCCACTGCCTGCCCCTGCAAGCTGGACTTTGTCGACAGTCTGAGCCTCGATAGATAGAGCAGGGTGCTGGTATTGTTCTCTCTCTATATATATATGTGTGTGTGTGTGTGTGTCTGTGTGTGTGTGGTAGGGCGGTGGGGGCATGAGCCACTGAAAAGCCACAAGTTGACTGATTGCATGACATCGCTGAAAGACTGCCTTTTTTTTCCTCCATTGTAATCTCCTCCTCATCGTCCTCCTCCGTTTCTTCACCCTCATCATTACTGTTGTCATTATCAACAGCGGAAACATCATTAGTCAACATTTTTTGCACACCACTTGACTATGAACGCTGCTTTGTTGCAACACCGACACATTAACCTTTCTATCGGAAAAAGACAAAAAGCCTATTTCCCAATGGTATGAATGAAGTTGAAGCGAAAGTTCACCTGGAAACATTTCAGCCGAAAACGAAGGTGATATGCACGTTTGAGGTGATGGAGATTGCTTTGATGCTTTTGGACTAGCTGCATGTAAAGAGCATTGTTTTTGTGAAGCTGGCAATAGCCCAAACAAAAAGGTATTGTGAGGCCAGTGGGTCTCTGTCAGTGGATTTACATGCATTTTAAAAGCTCGGTTTTAGCCAGACTAAAATAATAAATCAACGTATATGAGCTGGACCAGTAGACCCTCATAATGCAATTGAGGATCGATTTACTAAAGCACGTAAAAGCTTGAATTGGCTAACAGCTGGCCCAGGCGTTGTGCGCGTGCTCTGAAGGTTTGAGCTTCACCGGCAGAAATATTTCAGCCGGATGTCGAATGCACAGCCGGGGACAAAAAAAACAAATTCACAGATCCATTCATACTCTCCCCGTAAATCTTCAGACCTTCATTCTCCTGAAGTTCTCACCTGCAGAGGCCAACTCTCCAACCAAACAGGAACCAAGCTGTGGAATGGGTTTTCCCACCTGGCACAAAGCTCAATAAAATACTACAAAAGACGCTTAAAAGAACATTTAATTGCTGCTATATAATTATGTTCCTATTGAGTTTTTATTCTCTCACTTTGAATCTGTTTTTTACATAACTTACAGCAATGGTTTTTTTTTTTTAAATTTATTATTATCATGTATTACTGTTATGACTATTAACCAATTTCCCCTTCACATACATGCACATACACACCAACACTCACTTAAACACATCACACATTTATTTATGTATCATCTGTTCATATACACTACTCACAAAAAGTTAGGGATATTCAGCTTTCGGGTGAAATTTCAGGATGAACCTAAAATGCATTATAACCTTTACAGGTGAACTTAATGTGACCTTCTGTAAACTTTTGAATGCACATGTCCAACTGTTCAATGTTTCAGCACTTTTTGCACAAGTTGCTGTTCTCTAACAAGGAGTTTAACGGCAAAATTCAAGCTGTAATTGATGCTCAAGGGCACATGACAAGTTATTGACACTGACATTTTTTGTTGTGGTATATCCACCACTGTTGTTGGCTTTTGTTTCAAGAAATTGTTTGAGATGAGGAAATCACCAGTGCATGCTTCTACTTAAATGCCCTACTTTCATGATATAATATCACTGTAGCATGAACTTTTTATATTTTCCATAAATTTCACCCAAAAGCCAAATATCCCTAACTTTTTGTGAGTAGTGTGTGTCTATATATATATATATATATATATATATGTTGTTACTATCATGTTCTGTATGTTAATTGTTTGTATTCTATAACGCTTTAAAACATTTTATGTGGTGCCCTTAAATAATCCCACTGGGTTTTTTGCCTTCCACTGCACCATAAATCACTTTTTATCTTTGCCATTTTTGTATTTGTATAACCTAAACCTAGGTGCTGCATCATGATGGCGAACGCTAAGGCTGTGCATTTTTGGACAGAAGTGGAGACAGTTTTCATGTTAATGCAGCTGAAGGACGTGGAAATACCAAAATGGATGGAGGAAAGACACATCATGGCAAACTTTAGCTATCCTTTGTTTTGCTGTTGCTTTGTGATGCAAAAGGTCAACTGGAAGACGATCTCCATCAGTAAACTGTTTCTTTGACTTGGCCATGTATGACGGGACAATAACTTAAGTCCAATTAAATCTTTTCTTTGGCCTAATTGCGCTATAAAGACTTAAGTGCAGTTGCAGCCGTCCATGTGAACCACTGACTGTGGCTGAACTAAACACAGTGAGAGCTCCAAGGGAGATCTCCTCCCCACAGTTTGAAGGCTCTGACCAGGGCAGCATTAACCAGTTTAATAATTAAGATGAAATTCAGAGTAATTTGCATGCTTTAGATTTGATACTACATTTTATTTTACAGTTTAGTGGGATGGGGTTGAGGAGGCAGTGGTGTTCTGGGTCTCTAAGTATTTCAGAATAAGTTCAGTTTCTCCTCCAAACTCCTAAAATGCATTTTTTTAAGCTCCCTTTGGATTTAATTGTAAACCTGTGCCAAAGTAAAACATACTTAGAGGTTATAAAGCCACAAGGCTGACGTTTGCATGAAAGAGTTTCTATAGTTTGCCTGTTTTTTTTTGTTACTTTGCTACCACACACATACTTAGCCTACAGTTTACTTTTGCTCGCTACTTTTATTCTGCCTAATCCTAACCCTTAACTTCGTCATTCATTGGTCCATAAGTACATGAAATCAGAGTTTACATGGGAATAACTGTGGGTTGCAAGTGTGGTGATTATTTTGGTTATAATGTGAAGTTCCCTCCTTGTTTTTGATTTGCTTTCAACAAACTGTTCTTTAAAGTGATTAGCTGACTTATTCTAAACTGGTTTCTGCATTGTATGACCCTCATGAAGGCATTGGGTATTGACAGAAACCCACTGGCTTTAATCAATACATTTTTTTCTTCCTTTTTTTTTTATCTAGCAGTGTGACTGGAGTCCCCTCGTGTTGACAAAGAAGTTGCTGCTGCAGGAGTCGCGGTCTTTACCTGCCCATCACTTGGAGCTGATGCACGTTTCAGGCTTCGCTGCGCGCCAAGTCATGCAAAAACATGCTACTTACGGGGGAGAGGAGAGAAACCCAAAATAGCCTATGCATATGGAAACCCATTCATATTGATGTGTGCGCTAACGTGAACTCCGGGGACTCGCTGATTCTGATTTATGATTCACATGTGCAGGCGCGGTGCCATCTCCAGCCACCTGTACGCCGTGCATTAACGTGGATCTCACATCCAGATATGAGTTATTAGTATTTACCTTACATCTGGCATTAAAAATCTGTCGGCCCACACAGCTGGATCCCCCTGTCTCGCACAAAATGCAAATATGTGTCTCCAGGTTGTAACCCTATTACTTTTACTTCAAGACTTGTGTTCAGTAATTACAATGCTGCAGGTATCATAGCAACTAGGAGTGTATGTTATTACTTTTGTTCTGCAAGTTAGAATAAATTTGATTTATTATTGTATGTGAAAGTAATGTAATGCCACCCATGTATTTGTTCTAAATGAGCTGGAAACACTATTGCATACTGATGACTCGCAGTATTCAGGATGCTTTGGGTGCAAAACCTGGATTTAAAATGTATTAAACTGAAGCCAGATCAACTTTAAATGCCCAGAGAGCTTGTTCAAAGTCTAATATTATTTGACAGTTTCCTCTGTTTAAGAGCATATAAAATCAAAGATGTTTCATGAGGGGTTTATTAAAATTGGTTGTTGTTTAAGTGGTCAATTATAATTGTTAGGTGTTATTTCATTTTCAAAACTACACTATTTTTGCAGGCAGTTTGAGACTAACTCCAGGAAACACATCACAACTGGACTTGGTCCTGATTGGCTCCCTCACTGCAGAAACACTGACGTCCTTCCAAAAGTTTGACAGCATTTGAACTGGAAGGCCTCCACTCAGCAGGTTTTACCTCATTTTGACTGAGGGAGCCGCGTTTGCAGGCCAAACCCCGGTCCAGTATCGTCAGTACATCTGGAGGATTAAATCCTTGTAACTTCTTGCTACATTCATTTGCAAAACAGCATGAAAACCATCATTTTCCGTCCCGAGCGATAGTAGATTTGAAAGCAAAATCATGGAAAATAAATTATATGGGACATTTAATGCCAGATGTCAGGGGCGTGTAATGTGTTTTGTGAATTATGACTTCGCCTGCGGTATCGGGCAGTTGTGCTCACGCAGGATTTTCTGTGGATTCATTCTTTTTTGAAGTTGTTGGTATCAGCATAACATTATGAAAGATGCTCTGCGCATATGGAATGGGATAATGTGGTACACTTTTTTGTGGGCAGCGCTTCAAGAGAATGTCTTTGACCACATGCTTTCACTAATAATCCAATCAATTTGAAAAGGCATTTAACGGCGTGATCAAACTGGAAAGAACGAAGAACCAAACGAATAAGGATTTAGGTTGAGGCAAAACTTCTGCTTCTTCGTCAAAGTTCCTCGAGCACAGAGAGCCTCTCTTAGCCTTCGGGGCGCACAATGACTCCTTGAAGCACCCATTACTGAGCGGGCGGGCTGGGCTGACGTACACAGAGACTCAAAGCTTTGGAGGAAACAGGAAACGGCGAGGCACAAGTGGAGCCATATTACTGTGAGATGAAAGTTTTGTGGAGTTGAGGCTGGCTTCGCTCTCCTCAGTGAGACGTTTCTGAATGCTTAATGATATTCCTAATAGCACCGTTCAGATTAAGGACTGATGCATCCTATGTGTATATAACCACGATATACTGCCAGATAAATGCACAAGCAAGCAGTCAAGCATTTGATTATTGAGGATGCATAGGCAATTTAAAAGTGATATTATTCTTTAAAAAAAAAAAAAGTGATATCAGCGCCTGATTTTTCACCAACTAAATCATTGAAACCTTGACATTTCCACTGCGGGTGCAGGAGATACACACGGTCCCCATACTTCTTTAAAAATGAATTAGAGACATGAAGCTTGATGAATTATAAATGCACACTTGGATAGATCATCCATATTATGATGAAATCCACTCTTGATCATATCTGAGGAGATCATGCGAGGTCCCTATAATGGACAAATTGCGCGGCCGTGGCTGGCAACATCAGATGTTTTGGAGTTGCAGCCTGTTAATGTCGGCACTTTGATGCTGAGCCGTCGAGCAACACAGAGCGAAAGGTTGTTCTGTCATGTATATACAATACGTCTCCAGTGGCTCCCTATTACACAGCCGCCGATAAAATAAATAAATAAATGACTAAATAATAACCTTTGATGGTTTCTTGGCATGTATGGAAAAAGTTGATTGAGGCGTGAGCAGCATGCCAGCTCATTAATCTACACAAAATGAATAATTTACATGCAAATATACCTGGAGAGTTGATCAAACTGCTGCAAACCAGGGCTGTGCTTCACATTTAAATTTTACTGTCAGTATACATATTTTCAGCAAAATATAATTTATAGTATACAGTATGTATATACATATGAATGAATTTCTAGTACTTAAAAATGACGCTGGATACTGATTTGGGAAATGTTGCCAGTCTACATTGGACCAATCTGTGTTGCATACTGCATCCCATAATACAAGGCAACTGTCATCATTAGGGGTTATTTTGGGAAAATGGATAATTTTTACAATGCCTTGCAAAAGTTATTAAAACAGTAATTGTTTACTTTAATTGTAGATAAAATGCATTTATTTTTGTCTTTGGATGTTGTCTAAGAATAGTAAATGTACAGTGAACTAATCTGAATTGACATGTTAGCGAATGTTCCTGCATCAACTCAATGCACGCAATGAATATTAACATAAACCTACTGTACATAATGGAGCTAGGAAACTATTTGTATTGACATTAGTCAGCTAACCAATCACTGCAGTACACTAGTGTGCACCTATGAAATAGTATATGGTAGTTAACATATACTACATAGTACATAGTATACAGTTTATAGTAAATGATTTCAAATGCAGCCCGGGTTGACGGTGCAGAAAAAGTTGGAAAATTTGCAGGACTGGCACATCAAGTCAAGGTCAAACATCAAGTCAGCTCTCAAATATATTTTACAGCAATCCTTTTCAGTCGCTTTTGCACAACTCACAGACCTCCGCAGGGTAGGGAGTTTCTAACCGTGCTTAAAAGAAGAGCCTGAACTCGCCAAAAAGAGGGGATAGATGGGGTCGAAAACGGCATTTTGCCTGGGAAAATACTTTTCGGCGCACTATTTGAAGAGGCCGGTTGAAAAATGAGACGGCATAGCTGGCGTGTGGAAGGTAAGCTGAACCGAGCGAGATTTCTTTTACATCTTGTCGGTGCGCCTGTTGCCTTTTGTTTTTCTGCCTCTCGGCTCCAGTTTTCAGACGGGACGGAGGATGAAACGACGACGAGCGTCGGCGAGCGTGGCAGAAATCACCGCTGGCAGCAGAGTCGATACGAAATGCGTCGGTTAGGGCGCAGAGAGACAGACAGAGACCTATGTTTGGTTCGGGGTGGTGGAACAGACAGGCCGAGGACAGACAGACAGACAGACAGACAGACAGACAGACAGACAGACATAAGGGGGTTTATTTCCGTTTCAGCAACCTCCCATACACACTCACTGACTGGATTCTCAAACACACGTAAAAAAGAATGTGTCTGTCATGAGTTCAGCATTGAGTTCTAGTCTTCAGTCTAACAGGAAACATCCACAGACGCGCATTATTTTACAAGACAGCTGGTGAAGCCAAACGAAAACATTCAATTATTTCAGTGATTTATTATGTGTGGCACAATGTATATAAAAAAAATAAAACTCCTGGCATGGAAATGCAACAGAATTTTAATGAATCGGAGACAGGAGGAGGTTAAAAAAAAAACAAAAAACAAAAAAAAACAATACAAAACAAAGACTCCAGACTAAGTTCAGCCGAGGGGCTTTCGCAAAGAACATGAGACAAAAAAAAAAAAAAAAAAAAAAATCTCAAAACTCCCGGTGCCAAATTCAAGAGGCACCTTTGAAAACATGGGCGAATGAGGCAGTGTGCTCGGTAAGAATTAGAACTTAAGCCTCCATGTTTTATCCATAAGGAACTGCATGTCTTGCAGCTAGAACACACACACACACACACACACACACACACACACAAATAAAAAAACAAACAAATGTAAACCTCACTGTAAGACACTGTAAAGTCTATCTAACAAGCCTTGGTTGATGTTAAGCAGCTTATTTGTTGAAAAACCTAACTCATGTTGTTGAGTGATATTTTTACACTGAAAGTCATTTTTTCAAAGTCAGATTTTTTTTTTAATATTTCAAAAGAATCCGTTTTAATGACCGACTGTGCTTATGCACGCAAGGAACTCCACTCTGCTTTACAGTGCTTACAGTAAATATATCACACAAATAATGGGCAGAAAAACAAAAGAAAAATAAATAGGAATAATAAAAAAATAATAATAATGGAAGGAAGAACGCATGAAAAGAATAGTGATTTTTTTTTTAAGGTTATTTTTTGTGTCCCGGGCCGGATTTCAACCCAAGCCGCGGCGGCTAAATTAGCCTCAGCGATGGGCGGCGTGCGCTGCTCCGCATGGTGAGCCACCGGGGCCGCCCCTACATATTTTAAAATTTAATCAGTGCTATCACCGCCAAGATACGGTATATTAATATAAGACACTGAGGCGGTAATAAGCTACTCAAAAGAGGGAGCGTGCGCCGGAGAGAGCCTCACAGACAGAACAATAACCTGCCGCTTCGAGGTCGGCTTATCAAAGGTGGCGTACAGTTTGTGGCGGCTGCAGGAATAATTCCCTCTGCTGAGGTTATGCAATTAAACGCCAATGCCAGGATTTAAGTGTGTGGTTCTGAGGCCTTATCAGCTATAATAACACACTTAAAACGCCATACTTCTTTTTTTTTTTCCCCCCCAGCAGTATCTCTCTGTGAGTCTTTCAGAATCTGTTATTTTCTCATTTCCCCTCATTTCGCCGAGCTGTGTGTTTGCGTCGCATGACACCACCTAAAGGATGAATTCAAACCCATTACCTCGCAATAACCCTCCAACCTAACGAGTGTGAGCAAGACTCTCGACAGTTTTGGGGGGGATATATGTGAGATTACACGCATGATGAAGCACCTTTGTTTTTTTTTTTTTGTTTTGTTTTTGTTGAAGTGCCTCTTTAAAATTCAGCCCTTGTCTCCGAGAGCCAATTGCTTGTTCTTTAGAGTGGTGATTATCCCATGATTGTTGACTGATTATGATGCTTTACAACAATGCGGCTGATTATAATTTCGGAGTATTGCCTGGTTAAATGGCTCATGATTTTGTTGGCCCGTGCAGTAATCCGAGTTCTGATCATCGCGCGGATCGCGGCGTGAAGTGTTTTCACGTAAACACATCTGATATGAGACTCGCTGACTCAGCAAAAAGTTAACCTCGCATGAAAACGACAGATTTGCTAAAAGGAGCGCTCGGTGATTTCTCTCCTGCGGTGAAGTTTCGGCGAGTTACAGGGAAGTTTCTTTTGCGTCCCACCCGCGTCAGAAATTTCCAAGAGATTTCATAATCAGAGGTAAGTTGCAACAACAACAACAACAACAACAACAGAGACTTTTATGACTCTCAGGCTGACTTATGACTTTCAGAGTCTCGGAGGCGATTCCTGACTCTGACACCGAGGTTAAGAGTCGACACTTTTTCCAAATTTATTTATTTTTTTTTTTCAACCCCGGAAAAGTGGAAGCTTTCTAGCGGCGGTGAAGTCGGGCCAGCTCGGGATCAGGGTTCAAACAACGGGCCGGAGCTCATCCTGTGTTGACAGCACCAGGAGGAGCAGCAACAACCGCTTTTCAATTCAATTCAGTTCAATACAACTTTATTAAACCCCGAGGGGGGATTCAGTTTTGGAGCATCAGTCAACAAGACACAGACATAAATATACTAGAATAGAATATAAGAAGTAAAATGGAAGAAAAGAGGAAAAGTATAAAAGAAGCAGAAGTATAAAAGAGCTATCCATAACATAACCATGACAACAAATAAACCGATATTAGCTGGCTAAATAAAACTTGGGTTGATGGTGAAATTTGCCAAGTGAAAAGCAAAACGATAAACATCTGCAGAAGCACATTTATTATCCGCTTTTTATCACCATGATATACCATTTTTGTGTAACTATGGTAATCTTGTGGTAATTTTCATGTAATTTAATTTCAAATATATATCTCTAATTAATATGAATAATTTTATTAAAACTTTTTTTCAGTCATTTCAATTTTCGGATAATGTTTTACTAATGTTCCTGTGATTGTTTTGCTATTTTTTAATAAATTAATTTTTTGGGTAATTTTCTGGTAATTCAATTAGACAGCTGATGGACAACATCAAGTGTCCCATGTTTTGACCTTTAACCTCCATTTACTAAATTAGTGGACTCCAACCTGCAGACGGGGAAAAGTGGAGCAAGTTGGTTTCCTCCAATCAGGTGACGGCACCAGGTGAGCAGCAACCTTGATTATTTTTTCAAAACTGTTATTTCTTTGCTTTTCCTGTCAGTGTTGGTGTTTGGACAGCTGTACAAGCCGTGTCGCAAGCCAGAGAAAACACTCGGAGGTGTTGTACCAAAAAATAATAACCTCCGTGGAGAAACCTGTGGTTCTTTGCCTCCGCACTGATCATTATTTTTTGATAGAGGGCCACCTCATTGTGGTTTAGGCACATATTTGAAGTGTGGTTGATGTAAAAATGTGTCACTTGCCACAGATTTTAGTTTTAGAATGTTTGCACTAATGCAAAATGTAGTGGGTTTTATGGTGGGTGAAAAGGTTTAATCATCATAAAGTGACTTGACATTAGACTGAACATTTATTAAACTTTTATGAAAAAGTTTCATACTGTGGGCTTTGAGCAGTAAATTATGTGAGTAGGATTTCCATCAGGGAGACAGGAACGTTCTTGTCTGCGGCGGCTCCACTCCAGGATCTGGGCCAATTGATGGGTGTACTTTTGTGAGAAAATCTTTCCTAGGGTAGCTTAAAGCAATCTGCTCAGTGGTGCATAGCCAGCATTTGGTTTTATGTTCAGTAGACATACATTATGTAGTTACAGGACTGCAGTCTCCAGAAACATCTGAGTCAATTTTGATGCAAATTATAGCCTCCTATTACAGTGAAATATCTGCATTAACCCATAAATGCAGATATTTACGAGTCTACGCAGTTTGGTGTGAAAGGGTTTATTATTTCAGGTTTGGTCCACTTGTTGGAAGGAAAGACCCGGCACCCTTTCAAGCAGAGTGCAAAAACCAATTATTTCAGATGTTCATGCAATGACCCAGCCGCCGTCTGCAGTGTTTCCCCCAATCCCTGCCTTGCTAACTCCCACAGAAGGCCTGTGAGCCTGCAGGCCTTCGCCCCAGCTGAGCACTCAATTCATTAGGCTTGATCAAACTGTCAACTGTGCAGCGGTCTGAAGCCGAGGCTCCCTGAACACACCCCAGTGAAGGTCAGGAATGACGAGAATATCGATTTGCAGGCAGAAATGGAGGCATACAGCAATCTCATCTCACTCCTGTATTCTCTGCTCATCATCTGTCACCGCAGGGAGTCATTGTTCAATCATTTGTTTTATCGTGATACAAGGCCAAAGCTCCTGCCTGCTCCTCCCCTCCACTTCCCTACGATGCTTCTTATGATGTGTTGCTGATTATATTTAGTTTATTTACTTTGACACATGAGGAAATGGCTTTTCCATGAGTGTAGACGGTAGAAAAATGCACAGTGACTGTAAAGAAATAATGTAGTTACAACATACAGTACTACATCCCTTACATCTGCTCCGGTCTGTGCAGTGAGAGCTGTGGAAAGCACAAGTACACTCTTAAATCGAATGGTTCATTGGGGTTCATCTAAAATCCAGAGAGATCCATTCAGCATCTAGGGATTCCTAACTAGGAAAGAAAAAAAGCAAGCCTTGGATTATTTTGATCAATGCATTCTCACTTTAAAGCAAACAATATTTTCCTTAAAATGAACAGCCTTATTACTGCTTCCCCCGACTGATATACTCTAACGCAATGATGATTCAGCCTGTAGTCACTTCACAAAAGCTTTTACATCCACTGCTCTAAATACAGTAGCTATTTGCTGGGAATAAAATGGCTTAAATAAACAGATGAAGAAGAAGAAGAAAAAATGAACATCACCTACAGAAACTCCATCAGTCCAAGGAGAAAAATGTCACAGTTCCGCCCACACCGTTTGATTGACAGGTGATCTCTGCAAAGTGCAGATTATTAACACCGCGGCAGTGACTGTTACAAATGTCAAGGGCTGTTGCGGAGTACCACTTTAAATTATAGCCTAATTATAGTCTACTCGTGTGCTTTTTTTCCACACATTAATAGTCGGTTCAGTCAGAGACACTTCGGTCAAGGAATTCACATTGAAAATGGTGATACAGTTACATTTGTTCAGCTCGACTTCAAGAGAGCATCAAACAATTCCTGCAGCATGAAGAATACACTGAAAGCAATGAACCCCCCCCCGCATAGTGACTCATAACAATCATAGCGGGCATCATAAAGATCACAGCTAGCCAGCATTTTTTTTAAATTAGCAGGAGGGTGTTGGGGCAGTGGACCGGCATGGCATGACAACAAGCAGCGTAAGGGCAAAAACTGAGAGCTTCCACAGACCTCTTTAGACGCTAACATGAGTGGGATTGGATCACTAGTCGGCCGGGCTGATTAGCTGATTGTCAGCTGGATGTGTGAGACGGCTGATAGCCGAACAGCTGTGGCACTCACAGACTTTCAGAGCTCGGCCTGAACTAACTCGATGCTCCATCTAACCATCTATCCCTGGGCAATAACCCTTAGTGAGCCTTGCCTGGTATCAAGACGGAGTCAACTCATTTCGCTCCGTTTCCACCCTCAGCCTGACATTGCCTGCACTCTAACCGATTTACACAGGGGAGGGAGATTCAATTTTCCCCAAACCAATCGCTAAAAAACGATGTATCCGCCTGGATCTAAGAGTGGAACGGAACGAAATAAAAAACTAATGATGTCAGGTGATGTTGAGAAGACAATGCCGTCTATGTAAAATAAATTTAATCATGGGGGTATTTTATCACGTAACAGTTGAATTGAGCAACTCCTTCGACCTGCAGAATCGCTCTAAACTTTTTAAAATGAATATCTGACTCACAGATCTGGACTCAGGCTATTAAGAGCCACTTTATTTTGCCTCACAACTGTAGTTTTGCATCTGAAACCAAAAGTACAATAAACACCTTCATGAGGGTTCCTGAACCTTTTCCAAAGAGATTTTTTAAGAAATGGTGCAGGTGCTACAGGTGCAATTAGAACAACCTCAATAATTCCTCAAATTTCTTATGAAGTAATGTATATAGTGACATACACTGAGACTGTTCTGACTCAAATCCTGTAAAAAACAACAAAAACAACAACAAAACAAACAGGTTGTCTTTGTGTAGGGGAAAGCAAAGATTGGAGCCCCTATAGTGAGTAATAGGCTGGTTCAGTCTCTCCTTCATGTGGAAACACAAGCCTTCCCTCAGGCAGGATTTATGAGTGACATCCAGAGGAATCTATCGACGCAGCTACTGGATACTGTAGCACCGCTGGCAGATGAAAATCTTGAATCTCCAATAAGTCAACTAAAAAATAAAGTCCAAGTTCAAGCTTATTTAGAGCCCTTTATCACTGTTATGGTCTCAAAGAGCTTTACAGACAAACAGTGTGAAGTAAACACAAATGACACCCCCTGACCTCAGCCCTTATTGTAGGCAAAAAACAAACAAAAAAACAACAGAAGTCAAAAAGGGGATAAATGGAGGAATTTTACAAAGGATCTCAAACAGAGGGAATCCTCTTCCAGGTCGGACAGGAGTGTAATGGCTCTCGAGCAGTCAATTTTCACCTAAATCAAGCACAGCCAATCAGTGGTTTCAAGGCATACTTACACAGAGCATTTTTTCCCCAGATGCCATCACCTTTTTCCCTTTCTTTTTTTTGGTTAAGAAAAAAATGCCTAGAGCATATTCAGGTTGATTTTAAAACAAAGGTCTATATCAGATCCTGCTTTTTTTTTTTTTTTTTAGCTACACTCAGCAATGGAAAAGAGGAGCCGAAGGAAAAGGAGCTGTCCAGCAAACACTTACCTGATTCCCAAGATCCCAAGATCTGATTCCAAATATTCTCTTTGTACTTTGCATCAAAATATCTTCTGCTTGACATATCAAACACCTCCTTGTGATCGCTCACCAATCAAACCAGTTTCTCAGCCGGGACTTTGGTGTTGTAGTTGCAGCCTTTTCTTCCCGTCATGATAAAATAGCGGTTCATGTCATGGAGTGTTTTTCTGACAAACTGAACTTGTTTCAACAGAAAAAAAGGAACTCCAGCAGGCTTTGTTTTTTTAGAAACACCACTTTCTCAGTATTTAAAGGAACAATCAGTAAATATGAACTCTATAGTAAAATCTAGACCATGATGTCTTGATGAACCGTCTGAGGAATCATGTTGGCATCAGTGATGTGGTGCTGGACTGGCCCTTCTCAGTGATGCTTGGTGATATCTCCTCTTCCTGTGCTCCTCTATTTTGTGGGGTCCCCCAGGGGTCCATTCTGGGTCATCTCTTGTTCTTGATTTACATACTACCCCTCATGCAAATTATGTGTAGCTATGATATCAATTTCCACTGCTATGTGGATGACACCCAGCTTTATGTCCTGTTACAACCTGGCACTACTGTTATTTCACAAATTATGTCCTGTCTTACAGAAATCAAAAACTGGATGTCCAAAAATTTTCTGCAGTTGAATATTTTCCAAATTAGAGGTTATTATTATCACCCCCGACCCCAGCATTTGCAGTGCTAACAATTTCTCCTCTAGTCTGGGTGCCTTTTTTCAATAATGTCTGTAAGGGGCCTGCAACCTAGGAGTGATTTTTGACTCAGAGCTGTCTTTTGATGCTCAAGTGACCAAAGTGCTGCAGTCCTGCTTCGCCCAACTGAGACAGCTGACTAAGATTAGGTCATTCCTTTTTCCTGCGCATTTTGAAAAGGTCATCCATGCTTTTATTACTTCCAGACTTGATTATTATAATGCACTCTATTCTGGTATTAGTAAGAGGAACATTCAAATATTACAGTAGGTACAAAACACTGCTGTCAGGCTTTTAACAGGTACTAAGAGTTGCACCCACATTACACCAATCCTTGCTGCTCTTTACTGGTTACCTGTGAGTGTTAGAATTGATTTTAAGATTTTACTGCTTGTTTTTAAGGCACTGAACGGCCAGGCCCCTGCCTTTATCTGTGAACCGTTGCTCCCTTATGAGCATGATCGCTGCCTGAGATCCTCCAGCAGGGATCAACTACTGGGCCCTAGATCTCGGCTTGTCACCCAGGGGGACCGGGCCTTTTCTGTTCGGGCCCCTCCAATCTCACAATCCTCTTTTAAATCTCTTAAGCCTCACTTATCATTTGACTTTTCTTAACCTAAGATGGCCTCTGCTTAAATTATTCTATTGTGCACTTTATAACCCATGTTTTAAAAAGTACTCTATAAATAAAATTATTTTTATTATTAGTAGTAGGATAGTAAAATCTAGTAGTAACCAGTAGCACTACAGCATCATTGGGCAATAGTATCTCTTCCGCCACAAGTCTCAGCCTCCTGTCCCTGTCAGATACTGTGGCCTGGAGAATTTATGAGCTTGCATTTCACAACAGTAACTGGATTAGCCAGCTAGTCAAGTGGAATTACGGTCAACGTCTCCTGAAATGTCAGTCCAAGAAGTAAAGTATTACTTTATAGGTCGGGCCAAATGTCTGTCTCTCCAAGTTGTAGACGTGTTAGCTACCCAATCACTTAACCACTACAAGCTTGCATGGGAAGACCTGAGCATCGTCTGTAATCCCTGGGGGTGCAGAGATCTTTAGCGAAACAAAGAGTAAAAAAGACGTAAGAACAGCCTTTACCCCAGAGCCATACGAGAAGCGAACACTGCCAAACACTGACACTGATTGTTTGGGACCCACATGATGACTATCTGCATTACATTACTACAGGAACATGTATAAAACACTGTACAGTATATACATACACTGCTTGGTGTATGTCCAATTCATCAAGTGCAGTTTTTTGGTTTCAGCTGCTAAAAAACTCTATTTTCTATCATATTTGTATCATTTGTATGCATATATTCCTAACTACACTACTGCAATTCCCCAACCACTGCTAATAGCTTGTACCTTATTATATTGTTTATATCTAGTGTTTATAGGTAGTGAAATACATATTGACTTTTTTTTAATATTTTACTTATACATTCAGCAATGTAAATAGTTCTTTAGTGTAACTCTTAGTTTTTACTATTTTCTATTTTAGTTAGTTTGGACTCTTCCCATTCCTGCAGTAAAGCAAGATATTCAGTTTGGAAGCCTGGATTTTCTGCAGCCACTGGGATAACAGTGGAGTGACTACCATTGATCAACATCACTTGCAAACCCCACCTGATATATTATGGTCGTTTTGTGGCGCATATTACTGATTTTACCATTAGCAGCTGCTTCTTGTAGGACTTCATATAAAAACAGACAGCTTAAAAAAAACATGCCCTGTGTGAGCATGTCCCTATCTTCAAATTGATGACCACATAATTTCTATAACTTTATCACAGGCTTTTAAAAGGGTCTCTTGGGCTGCAGGCTCATAAAACTTCACCTACTTTACCCCTGTAAAGATCCATATAAACTTTCAGGTCAAGTGAAAAAAAAAAAAAAAGAAAAAAAGCCTTGAATCCTCCAAACTCCATTTGGGAGTTACAGGGTTTTTCTGCTACGTCGGCGATAGAATGAGGCCAGGTGGTCACCATGCTAGCAGGCAGGATTGGGAGCCATGGAGAAGAGCCTAATAAGATGATGGATGCCTCGCTTGCAAAAAGCCCTACTTCAGGTGAAGCAGAGAAGCTAAGGTATGGATTGGGGGGGGAAACGGTTTTCACATTGTTCTTTGTTCTCCTTCATGGCAGGTGATTTACAATGGAAACCGAGGCAACTATGATAGGGAGGCTTAGTTTAATTGAAGTTCTCTGAGTATCTATCATCATCCTAACACACACCAAAGGACTGTGGATGAGGAAGGATAGCCTTGTAGCAGCTTAGAGTTTAAAAGAATATAGGAGGCCTGCCATTTTAATGACAGCAACACTTTGTTAAGCGTGCCCTCAACTTGCACAGTGTTTCATTTGTGAGGCCTACAGAGAATGTATAACCTTATTAGATATAGAGGTACTTGGAGGAGATAAGCATAAAACTCGTAGCAGAATTATTCACAGAGATTAACTCACTTTAATCCTCCTGGAGTTCAACAGTTGGGAATTTTGTAGGGGTAATAAAGTTTTTAATGCATCCATACATTTTTATGTGCAATATGGAGAGGAAAGCACATCACTTACACATGGCTTTAAAATTTAAAATACTAATTAACACTTAACATTCCTGTTAACTGATTAATGATTATTTAGTCAAATTCCTGTTTACAGGAGCATGGCCAAAGAGGGAAAACATGGGTGTTTTTAGACTTCGTATCATGGTATATATTCTCTGAGTATTGACAGAGAAAATTATTTTAAAAAAATTCAGTCCCTGGGGTGAAATAAATTTCTGGCTGCTGAATCCATCTAAGGCTCGATGGATTTGAATGCTATTCATGGCATTCAGTTAGTCCTCTCCCACTCTCTCTGCCTTCACTGCAGCATGCCATGTACTGTATAAAAAATAAAATACTTCAGGGGGGCACATGGCTATAGTCGGTGGCCTCACTGTGCTTGTGTGCGGAGTGGGATCTGCGTTCGGGCTCATGAGAAAAGATCTCTTATCTGGACCAGCAGATGAACCGTTCTCAAAACCGCACCAAAATAATCAAATGCCAAGGTGAATTTACGCAGCTGCCTCAATGGTGGATTGTATTGTGTGAAATCCCTCTGGGAAACAAGCCAAGGCAATTGGCATTTATTTATTGGGAATGAAGGATACTGGAAGCACCGGCAGTGCTGTGGTGAATACCATAGCAGGTCAGGGCCAAGCGGGTAGTTTGCGAGTGGGAAGACACAGTGTCACATAAAATATCGAGGGACTTTAGACTGGGGCAGTGCGGAGATCCAGCTCCGGTTTTCTTCATCACCCAATTATCAAGGCACGGAGGAGAGGAGAGAGGCACGGTAAAAATAGCAGACCCTTGCTTGTTCTTCTAGGCCAGCACAGCACTGTCTCAGATTACTGCTCAGCGACAGCAGGCTGATTAAGTGTTTCTGCATCTGTGCTTTGAAGAGACAGACAGACAGAGAGACACAGAGAGAGAGAGAGAAAAGTTTTTGAGGCAGAGCAAGAGAGCATTTGAATTTAAAATGAGGTGTTGGAGCCAAATTAGAGGACTCGAAACAGGCATCATTCTGGGCATGAAAACAAGCGCAGCTTTCAGAGCAAGAGGAAATGAGGAGCAAAATGAAACAAAGCAAAACAAGACAACGGCTTCATGACGAGGCATACAGTATGTTGTCTGCTTGAGAGGACTGCTGTGAGTTTGGGGCTGAACATGGAATAAATTAGTCCTTGAGAAAATACACGGGGTGCAGATGAAGTGGCCGATGAGAATGAAACTTCTTAATTCGGGTCACTGGACTGAAGCATAAACAAGGCTCTGTGGCGCTCGGGGACCAGAGAACAGATGTTTTGGTGCCCTCTGGTTTAGGAAATACAGCAACAGAGGATTCACATCACTGGACACGAATCCTCTGAATCTAGTTTTGTTTTATTTTCGGATGCTCAGTTCATCACCTACGTAGTCTGATTATCAAGGGATGAGAATGCAGATTAAAATTTGCTTTAGGATGACTTCATGAACAGTGATAAAATTAATTTGCCACATTAAGTGATAACTGACAAGCGCTGATAAAAACCCTTCGCTTCCTCTGAGGACCCGCCAGCTGTGAATTGAGCTAACAGCTAATACCATTGCTGCTGTTACTTTATTAATTTAAACTCCAAGGTTTTTCTCCCCCCTCCCTTGCTCAACGTAATGAATTGTGTGGTGATAAAGAACAGCTGTTGTTCGCCTGACTGATTTCTGAGGCAAATGTTTACCAACTTCACTTGTCAAACACCACTCTTGTGCTATGAGTTTGGAGAAGCAATTAGCTTTTTGATTAAAAGTCCATCAGAATTAACGAGCAAGCAAGTGCATTCAAGCAAGTGCAAAGTCGTCAACACTTCAGTCCAGTGGACAGATGTGAGAGCTGGAGAGAAGGTCCGGCGAAATTACCACATATACAGCAATGCTCGGGTCCAAAGTCCAATCTTCATAGTTCCGCATGATTTGTCTCCCTCTTGTGGGAATAAATCAATTGCTGGTTGGAAAAAAAAAAAAAAAAAAACACTTTCAGGTTGCGATCAGTCTTCCCGTTCAACGACAAACACTCAAACAGGGAAAAAATTGATGTAAAAAACTTATTAAAATGCCAGAATCATGTAATCAGTAGGCAAGGTGTTTTGTCATGCTACAGCTTCAATTCTAATTCTGTTACAATTCAATTACAAGTACAATAACAAACACATCAGTAAGGTCAGCTGGTCAGAAAGAGTGTTACCGCGGACACTGCAAGTTTACATTGTCCGCAATATTGCAAAATGCTATGCTAAGGAATAATGACGTTTTAAGTATCTTTATGCAAACGTATTTTGGGATTAGACTGAATGTAATGACTGTTTATTTCTATGTAAAAGCTGGCTTGTTGGTGACACTGTGGTGGGCCAATCAGTTTCATTTTGAGCATACTGGATATCAATATAAGAATGTTTTCTGAGATATTGTCCATGAAGCTTAGGGCCCAGTTGGCCTGGTGGTGGCGCAGTGGTGGGCCATGCAGGTTTGCAGGCAACATGGTAGCTTGTTGGTCAGCACCATTGCCTCACAGCAAGGTCCTGGGGCCAAATCCTGGCTGTGGCAGGGCCTTTCTATGTGGAGTTTGTGTGGGTTTCCTCTGGGTGCTCCCGTCTCCCCAATTTCTTGTCAGTGCCCCTGACCAAGGCACTGGCATAGAAATGGACTTGATCTCTGGGTGCTGCACACCGGCTGCCCACTGCTTAGAATGGGTAAAAATGCAGAGAAAGAATTTCCCTACTAGGATCAATAAAGGTTAAAGCATTATTCCCCTAAGTTCCATCCAGAAATAACACATGGACAGATGAAGCCCAGTCGTAGTCCATCCCTATATCTTGCTTCATGGAGGGCAATATTTTTCATTTTTTGAACATGAATGGGAATGATTTGGGGCAAATTCGCAGTCAAAGCACATTCTGTACATGCTTATGCATTTTGAGACAAATACAATCACAACCACTGATGAGACATCAAAACAAGACCAATGTGGTCCTTTAATCAGAACCAGAGGTGAAACTTTTGCAGAAAGTCAGCAAAGAGCCGTACAAAGTTGCGAGTGCTGAAGTGGGCCATTCTTGAGCGGGACAAGGCGATGTCCCTTCAGGACAGCAGCCACAAGAGCTCTGAGCAGATACATTTCCAGAGCAGTCCTCGTCCGAGTGAGTAATTATTCTGGGGTGGCTGGGTCTCTCTGGGAACGGAGGATCAGAGATACTGTAAAGGATAACCTAATGTAGGAGCCAGCTAAAGACTAGACCAGTGCCCTTGGGACCTTGTAAAACGCGGCTTTGTGACACCAAGGAGTACTGTCCACAAAGCTGCTTCTTCCAAAGCACTGAAGCCTTTTGCAGGGCTTTTAACACTAGAATGGCCAAGCCAGAGGCGTTTGAAATTTGAATTTTATGTACAAACCAGTGTTGTTAGATTTTCTAAGCCATTGAAGGAAATAGCAGCTATAATAATGTCAGTCTCCTTCAATGATAGCGTGTTGGCCCTCTCCCAGCCAGCCAAAATCCACTGGAGTTTCTAGTGCAAATATGGTAGAGAGTGGATATGCCTCTGTCCAAAGAAGTGGTGAACCCTGGGTCTTTTCTTTTTGAGCATGCTCTGGCTTTTTTTGTGCAGCCGCTCCAGGCACTTCAAGCTGAAAATATTTTGACTTTTCAGGAAAGGGCTGCACTTTTCCTGTTAGAATGATGCTGTCAGATATAAAACCCACATGCAGCGCTCTCTTCACAGCATGAAAGCGCTTCATCCCAGCAACCTGCCAGTGCTTTTCACTCAGAAAAAGGGGCCTAGTGGACACATGCCCTCGAGTCTCTCACGGCCGGAGAACATCCCCAAACCAACTGCAAATCCATTTTAAAGATACCCGCTGAGGCTTGACCACAGCAATGGAGGGTATGTATGCGTATGACCAGCCTTATATCCTGAAATTTTATGAAATTAGCACAATGTCTTGAAATGCCAACACGCTCTGTGCTTTGGGCATGCAATGTGAGAGGAATATGTTTCTCCATGATGACCGATTATATGCAGTAGCTTGGCACCGAAATAAAAATGTGGAAATCAAGTGGCAGATATACATTCAATTTCCATGCTCTGTGCACACTGGTTTTTACAGTGTGATGGACAGATATGGTCACGACAGCTGAGTAAAAGTAGAAATAAAACGAGTATGGCCCTTTAACCCTAACATTAGCCAAGGTCCCAGCCTCAGAAATGAAGCTGTTAGGAGCAAATATTACTCCCAGCATTGCACAGACATCGCTGACAGCCCCGGGTCACAATAATTATCTCAAGGTGATGTCTCAGTCAACACTTATGAATTCAGACTCACCTGTCAAAGGGATTCATTACCAGCAGCACAAAAAAATGACAAGATTATGTTGGTAAAACAACTAGAGGCCTTGGAGAGTCGGTGAGCACAAGAGCAGTGCAAGAGACAGGGATGAAAACTATCCTGTAGCGTGTCATTTTAATGAATGCTCACATAACGCTCTGCTCTCCATTTTCAGCAGACTGAAACTGTTCACCTGCCTAGAGGGGGTAATGCTGACAAAAAACTTTGTCAGAGAGAACTGCTCTGAATTTATACCTTTGATTCCTTACAACCTAGGGGGTTGAATGACAAGTTAGATATGAAAGTTATGCTATAATCCTTGCTGATTCTTTACAATTATTTATTGTACACTGTACTGTATTCTCTGCAGGTTCTGGATTGTATTGAGGCTCATGATGGCTCTTACCTGATGTCTTTTTACCCCATCCAGTCTAGGCTCATTCTGAGGCTTCTGTTGTTATTCGTGGATTGGTTATTTGGAAAAAATAAAAATGAAAACCTAATGAGAAAAACATTGCCCCCACCTAGGTGCAGCCATTATCTGTGGAAGATGAATATGTTTTGTTCACTTGGTTTGGATTCATGCTCCGGCAAAGTTAGAAAATGCGTCAATAAATGTGACCTTGGCTATGGAAATATTCTAATGTGCAGTAACCTTCTATTTTTGAGCCAGCTGCCAGACCTGTTTTAGTTTTCTAACCCAAAGCAAAGCTCTAGTTGACAAAAAACTAAGCCCACCTTTAAATCGGGAGAACTTTGTTTCCCCTCTCCTGGCATTGAGGCTTTGTTCAGATTGCAAGCAAATCAGATTTCTTTCTCAGATCAGGACTTTAAGACAGACTGTCCACACTGTTATTTGCAAGGGAGCAGATCAGATTTGTGTGTCCAGACATCAACGACCTATCTGCAGGGGTTGCAGTCGGTAACCATGTACGCTGATGATGCAGCTTTCCATCGTGGAAGCAGGAGAAATGTCCAGAACCCCCCCTCCAAGTGCCAGCACACAAGATATTTCAGTGTCTGTATGCCACTCGGCTAGTGGCAGCATGGATTCTGCTCAGCCGCTCTGATGCACTTCCATCACTCTGGATTTGATGCTGTCGTTGTGATGCAAAACATAGTTTGACATCTGATTTGAGTGGCCAGAGCGTCTGGACTGAGACACGGCTATAGAAATCTGACTGGAATCACATTTCAAACCACCTCCAAATGTGGTTTGGATCTGATTTGAAAAATCACATTTTGGACTGTCCAGACTTTGTAAAATCAATGTGGTTCTGAACATGCCAAAAAAAAAAAAAACTGGATTTGGGCTTGCACTCTGAGCAAGGCCTAAAACACTTCTGCTTTCTTCAAATATCTCCCTGCAATAAAAAATAGAAGGGAGAGGGGGTCATGGAGTGGTCAGAAGTGTTGTCATGCCAGAAATGGGTTTGCTGTTCCTGAAAGCAGCAAAACTGTCATAGTTCTGGGTTTTCCCATCGACTCCCAGTTTCCCAGTGTTTGTTTTTGGTGTGTTGGTTTCCATTTGCCCAGGCCAGCTTCCCACACCGGCCCTTAGTTTGACTCATTATCCCTAATTTTTCTGTTCCCTCCCCAGTGTTTCCCTCAGCCAGTCCTCTTTGTTCTCCAGCCTTGTGCCCAAGCCCCTTCCCAGGTGTGTCTTTTTTCCTTATTAGTTTCTTGTGTATTTAAGTCTTGTTTTCAGTTCAGTCTTTGCTATGAGTGTGCTTAGTGCTCTTCAGCTCTAGCATTAATAATTAAATACATGTATCCTTCAACAAAACCTGCCTCTGCTCCTGGGTTTGGGTCCACTTTCCTGCCTCCGTGTGACAAAAATACAGTTCTTGAATTACTCTTACTAACCAGTAATTTATCATTGATTGTCTGCCAGTCCTGGAAGGTTCACAGACATAGATTTATATGGTTTCCTATGATGCAAAATGCACAGAGCTTTTACCAGGTGGTGATAGGTGTAATCAGCATTGTGTGAAGTTGTTTGGCAAGAGCATGTAACAGACAAACAGACATTCATTTATGTGCTTGTCTAAACTTAACCGGTGGCTAACCCTTTTCAAGCAGGTGACGATGATTGAGTTGGACTGAGATGAGTTGGGTGCTCATTTCGCACAATTTCATGAGCCTGCGTTGCTGTAACTCTGTGAATATGAGCGTGAAGCAGAGCGATGCTGTTTGAGAGCAAATTCACCGGCGTGAATAAAGGTCAAACATATCATGGAGTGTAATATTTTGCCTTAACCACTGCAGACATTTCTATATCTGGTCCAAGTGATCCTAATGCTCACGGGGCATCAATATCCTGACCAGGACACCGGCCAAAAAAAAAGCAAGTGTGAAGGTGCCTTTCAAGTAAAAAGCAACAAACAACAGCATAAAGATCAAAATAACACTTCACTGACAACACAATTACACCATCTCTCTTTTACAGCTGTTCGGAGAAACGGACTAATGACTAAATGATGTGTACTTGGGTTAGTGCCCTCTTGACAGCCACGGATGGGCACCTCTGGGCCTTTAGAGGTCTCCATGTGGGACCCTTCATCATCAGTGTGGAAAAAAAAGCAGGAGGTCAGCTCAGCAGACTGAGTAATGATGTTGTGTGAGTGGGCTGGATGCTGTCTGAGGAGACTGATGGGCAGCGTGAGGCAGATCCTCGTAAAACTGCACAGAAATCTCACAGGCGGACCAGTTCCTATTGAACTTCGGATTGGTCTTGGATGAAAATGCTGAATTGGCCGATGTTAGATTCTATGGCCTCTGGATGGTGAACAAAAAAAAAAAAAAATCCTCTTTGCACTGCTTTAATAAGAGAAGAAAAAGAATATGAAGAAATAATAGCAATAAAAAAAAATGTAAAACTAAGGTTCTGCTCTTTAAAAAAAAAAAAAAATACTGTGGAAACCTATTTGTTGCTGAGTGCTCATCACTATGGCGCTTTTGCTCTGCATTTCCCAGAGACGTCTTTGGATTTACAGCTGATGAAGTTTGAGTGTCTGTAGGTGGTGATCTTATCTTTGTCTCCTCTGCTGCCTCGATTGCTGCCAACTTTTGCATTTCTAATCTATTTTTTTTTTTTTTTTTTATTTATTTTAGATGAAAATTAAGGATGAGCTCTGGCTCTGCAGCTCGGTCAGGACCATTTCACAGATAACACGTGAAATAACAGACACGTTTAATTGAGCTAGTGCCTCGACTCCCGAGCAACATGATAAGGAAATTAAGAGTTCAATGTCAAAACTGCAAGAAAACAAACACAAAACCAAAAAAGGCAAAAAAAAAAAAAAATCATCACTTGAGGTTCATCACTCATTATCTCTCAAAGTGAAACAAGACTTATTGTTTATGTCGCCTTGAGTCACATTCAGTTGTGAAATAATTTGCTAGGTTTTTAATTTATGTTGTCACTCACGTACCATTAAATTGTGGATAATTCGCTTTGCAACAGCTCTCTCTATATGTATGACTAGACAACTAACAGCTCAGAATATATTGAGGAATACACAGAATATAATATATTTATATATACAGCGCAGATAATAGCTGGAGGCTGTTATCTGTTTTGTGATGGTTTGCTCATAGTGAAGCTCTGAATGATGGTAAGCAAAGGGAAAATGCCACTGCAATGCAAAACGCAGAGTACCACACCAACAAGCAGCACATCATATATTCACAACACTGTAGATTTTAACCCGGCACCGGATTTCCTCCTCTTTCTTCTATCTTTCTCGTCACTTTCCTCCATATGCCGCTGAACAGAGCACCTTGAAACACCTCACAGCGTCTGTCAGCAATCCTGCCTGGGGGCGGTCTGACAGACAATACACAAAATTTTTAATGACTCCCATTTTATTCGCAAAACATGATCAAATATTGGGTTTGATCATCAGTTCAGCTCTCTCAAATCCCTCAAAGAGTGAAACAAACAGATGCATGACATTTGTCTTAACACTGCATGCCAGAGTAATACTGTGGATTATCTTATTGTACCAGAGACATAAAATGAAATGTTTGCCTTTTCTTTGTTGGAAAATGATGTCAGTTACTGAAAATCATATGTCTGTTGCAAAAGTCCCGAGTTTTACAGGTTGACAGCAGATTTACAGACACAAATGCATTTAATCTTGTACTTAAAAATGCTTTATTATGATAATTTATGTGAGGAGAGGGGAAAAAAGGCAATTAAGGTTATACAGTATTACTCAAGTATCAGTAAGAGGATTGCATGGGCAGTGAAAAAATGGCTCGGTTCAGAACGTAAAATCATTTGTTTTGTTAAAAGAAATCATCTCCAGCTCAAAAACTCTAATCCGGAGTGCCTGCTTTGGTTCACTGAAGCCTTACAGTTGCTGAATTAACAAGACAGGGTGGAATATACTAATGCTTTACGCCGCCACAAACCCTCTTTTGGTGTTAAAAAGCCACTGTCGCAATTAGCGGTAGAAGCGCGAGGTGCATTTGGTGCCTGTGAAAAAGACCAGCGGGGTGCATTTCCGTCTCATGACATATATATTTACGGGAGTTTCCAGTCAAAGTGGGAAAAGCTCGGAGGGGATTATGGAAATGAACCACCTATTCTGATTCTGATTCATACAGGAAACCCGATTATGGTTGGGAACCAGGCCAAGGCAGGGAATCCAAAAACTTCAAAACACAAGTACATCTACTTTAGGGACAAGCAGGTCCAGGAATAATCTTGATGTAAGTTTTGTCCACGGCACGTTACAGTTCTGCATCTCAGACTTTTATCATCATTTCACCAATTCGTCTGAAATCATTTAGGCTTACATACCGCAGACTGAAAGATGTGACCTTACTGCATCCCTACAACTTGTACAAAGCTAAATCCCCATGCAGGACGACATGCAGCTGTTCAGGATGGATCCATAGACGGTTGAGTGTAACAAGTGCAGCTGCAAGAACGGATGAAAGGAAATTTGGAAAAAATGGTCAAACCTACTTGAGGGGTAGAGGAGACAGACATGTAGGCTATATGAGTTATTTTTTTCATCTTTATTATCTCATCTAATCACTGAAAATCATGTTCTGTGTTTCCTGTAACCTCATAGCCTTGCTAAAGATCAATATTTGCTTTATTAAGGGGCTCAAGGGTCATTCAGGGGCTTTATAACTATATTTTCACCCTGGTTTCAGTCAGAAAAGGAATCATAATAAACTAAATACTAAATACTAAATACGCTCCCAGGCGATACAGTGTGTGCTTTATTAAAGGAAACATTTTAGATCGATAAATTTGAATGTCGAATGTTCGTGAACATTTTATGCATATTATTATCATAATGATGTCAATAACTGCCAGAAATGTGTCACCTGCAGACGGACTGTCAAGTTTGCTGCGAACTGGGCAAGGTGCCACTGACAGGCGTGGGCTCAGCTGATGTATAATTATATTATATAATGTCATACCTTTAATCTCCTCACATGATGCATTATCATATAAGCTTACTCTGAGTCATGTTGATGGCTGTCTAAGCTGTAATAGCCCAGTGTGTGTGTAGGCAGCGTGGGTAACGTGTGTGACGGTCTGCGTATGCGTGTCTGTGGAGTGTGCATCCGTGTGTGTGCATGGGTGCACATAACATAAAGGGGTATGAATGTTTATGTGTGTAGGGTTAGTGTGTGTGTGTGTGTGTGTGTGTGTGTGTGTGTGTGTACAGGCCTGTGCATAACACACAGCTGCAAATGCATGTGTAAAACAGGCTCGTTAAAATGAAAACCATCTTTAGTGGTGATTTAAAATGCTGTCAGTGCTGAGCGCCTGCATACGCTGCATGTACAGCGTGTATGTGTGTGTGTGTGTGTGTGTTTACCTGTGAGCACACACACACATGTGCATGATGTGAGGGCATTAAAATGAGAGCATGTTTACCTACTGTCTGACTAAACTGAACAGGAGTATTGCATGCTTACTTAGTGGCATGCTCACTTCATGCAGTTATGTCAATTACGTGAAAGCCGTCAGTGCATGTCATCGCTGCAGATCGTCTTTGTATTTTGAGGTTTTGCTTTCTAGACAGTGAATCACAATCATTTCCTGATTCTGGTTTATGTTCAAATGCAAAGTGAAAGACACCAATCCCCCATGTTTCCGATAACGTTTTGTCAAAACGGGATCCGTGGCGCCCGAGGTGTGATGCTTAGCCCCTGAAAAATGTTGCGGCGCAGTAGTGACAGAGGGCCTTGTGTATGATTTATTGCTCACTTATGCTTCCTTAAATATCTTATTATGTGGAATATTGTGCGGGTCAACCTTTAAAACGACTATAAATTCAGAAGTCATACTACAAAAACAGGGCATACATATTATCAATGAGGCGGGTTACAATGATAACACGAATCCACTGCTTATAAAACCCCATGCTATGTCATTTAATCAGTTGGTATATTTATATATAAATAATGCAAACTAAGTTCAGAGCTAAAACAAAGTCACTGCCAGATGGTGTACAAAGTTTTTACAAAGTTTTTTTTTTTTTTTTTTCCAGCACAGGAAGCAAATATGATTGAGAGACGTTTGTAAGTTTATCATACAAAAAGCAAAGAAAGGGATTAAAAGGAGGTGTGTCTCTATTATCGGGGTTAAATTATGGAACAATACAGATGTAAATTTAAGAAAGTGTGACTCACGTTTGCTTTTCAAAACAGCTATTTATGAGGGTTACAAGGATGAATGATTTTTTTTTTGTACTTATTTTTTATTTGCACAAAGTAGCTTAAATTTATAAAAATGCAGGATAGGCTTTTATAATTGTTATGCCTCTGCCTGTGCTTTTTAAGTCATTACCTGACATTCACTCTTAATTACTTTGTTTACAGTACACTGTCTAGACTGTCTGTACTTATTGTATCTCTGTATGATGACTGAGTAAAAATACCACTGCTATTTCCTCAGATTTAAATCTGACTGATGTCTGATGTATTTTGCGGAAAGAAGGACAAATCCATAGGCCGCATCGCTCATTCCATCATGAAAAGTGAACAAAGATAATAGCTTCCCAAATTATTTCTGCCGGCCCGCTCGGGTCCAGCTGCAGAGGCGCGGCCCTCTCTCAGACTGACTCCATTATTGCCGGGTTCATCAGCGCGGCCGCCAATCCCATTAGTATGACTCTTAATCTAGATGGCATTGATCTACTCTCAGCGGTCGAAGACTTTGCCCCTGAAGTGTTAAGACCAATGACTTCACCGTGGATAATGTGTGGCTCATTAATTACGCTCAACTCTGACCACAATGCAATGCCTCCGACACTGATTCCTGCGTCTATCGGAAACTGGCACAAACATGCGCCGCAAATGCTAATGACTCTCCTCGAGTTACTCAGACAGAGTCCATCTTCATCAGCTATCTTGACGCCTTGATCGCCGGCAAAGTGTAACAGACAACATCTACGTTCCTGCGAGAACTCCTGTTGGCTTTGACGGCACGTATCCCAAGGTGCTTTGCTGCCTGAGTCGAGTTTAATGAGTACCCCATCCTTGAGCGGGAGTGTGGCATTTGCAGTTCAGAGGTTGTTTCTATCTGGTCCAAGGGGATATTTTGATGGGGCCCAGCATGGAAATCCAACAGTAGATAGATAGATAGATAGGTATACTTTATTGATCCCAGACTGGGAAATTCACATGTTACAGCAGCATCATCAATAAAAACAAAAAAAACAAAAAAATAAAATTAAAAGTATATACAATAGAGACTAAATATGCGAAAGACACTACACTAAAGACAATAAGGGCTAAGTATATACAATAAAGTGGCCTGAGAATATAAGATGTTTAAGTGTTGAAATGTAAGAAATGTAAGATATACTGATGAAAATAATAAATATTCATTCATTCATTCATCTTCTAAACCGCTTATCCTCACTAGGGTCGCGGGGGGGTGCTGGAGCCAATCCCAGCGCTCATAGGGCGAAGGCAAGGAAACACCCTGGACAGGTCGCCAGTCCATCGCAGGGCAAAATAATAAATATGAAAAATGAAAAATACAGATAGTAGATGGTAAGCTTGACACCATGGAACCAGGAAACCAAGTGGCAGAACCCGACGCCCGGTACTGGGATTCGGCGACTGTCCGACTTGATTTGGTCCCATGGAATCACCACTTCTAATAAATAACAGTTAAGGTGCTGAGTGATGGATAATAAAATAAAATAAACTAAACAAGTAAGTAAGGTGCTGAGTAGTGGACTGAGTAGTGGCTCAGTAGCACATATACAAGTGTTAATAAAGAATTTGGAAAAAGCTTACAGGTTGAGAGTTCCAGCGGAAAACCAGTGGAACAAGTCTAAAACGCGGTATCTTACATATATTTTGAATAAAACGCTTCTTGAAGTCAGAATTAATATACATCCATAACTTAACAGTAATACATCGTGTCATGTGTCATGTCAGCAATCATAAGAGCTGTATACTTTTAATGCTTTCCTATATCACCAATGAAACTCCTGATATGCTACCGATGATACCTGTGCATTTTTTTTTATTTTTATTTTTTTACCAGTGCTATGAAAATGAAAATGTGTAACTTGTTGTGCGAGCGCTGTGCGTCCTCCTTGCATTAGGATCCGTGATTGAATCTCTGTTTAGTTGACGGGGCCTCGCTATTTCTTTGCACTTAACAGATGGGAGCAAAGTCACGGTGTGCGACATATGTGTCATCCAATGTGACTCAGATATAAACTCTCACGAGCGCCTCGGCTGCAAAGTATGTATCTACACATTAGGATGCTCTTGATTATTGAGTCGATAGAGAGGAGGACACCGTGGATGGATGCTGCGTGTTCTGGGGGAAAACATCAGAAACTAGAAGATGCACTCGAATGCACACGTTAACATCAGCCGAACCACTTCGTCTGGCTGCAGCAAGTAGACAAATCTTTATTTTATATCATGAAAAATGTGATGATTAAACACGTTTGAAGTCGTTTAATTAGGGATCTGAAATCACGTCATTTCATTCAATACCACTGAAATAGTATTTATATAGCAGAGCTGTAACATCAGAGTCGACGGTCTTTGTATCTTTTGGCCGATTGGTGTGGAAACTTAATCAACCTTGCGCTCTCAATCAGGACCAAGTTTCATGTAAACGTGTTCAGATCGTTTTGAGACAGACAGACAGACGGACATTAATATGTAGTTACAGCGCTATATTGATCGTTGTGATGCTACACCAGTATTTTTAAATGCACAGCAAACCACTAGCTCATCTCATATCACACATACATCACACATACACCCACTGCATCCCCATTGTGGCTGCAGGCACACATAATACACAGTGAGCATTAGGCAGGCAGAACGCCCATTAGTCATTGCTTGTCAATTCTGCACCATGATAGAAGCCGTCTTTTGACAGAAGCTGTGCTGAGCGTCCAGATAATGAGCTCATAGGTGAGATTTCAGCTGTGCAGGCTCCTCTTAGGCCACCGCGCGCTGACTGAGGCTCCGCCTCTCTGATGACCCAGTCAACCTTCCCCATGTTAATCCTCCTTGCAGGTCCGAGGAGGTTAAAATAATCCCATGAAAGAGGCTGGCCTCAGGCTGAGGATTATATAAAGCCACATCTTCAGCATTTTGTTTTAATCCCACCCACATAGAATAGAATTGATAATGGCTCAGTATCCTATCAATCAGCTCCTTAAATCAACATGCAGAGACATGGACCGACATACAAATACAAATGCACGCAGCACAAACACAGCACATGGATTTGTGTGTAAATGTGATAGCATACCCATGCATGCATTGCACGCACGCACACACACACACACACACACACACACACACATAAATGTATTTAAATGTGATGCTGTGTATGGCCTCTCACATGGGGAATTGTGTTTCATGAGTTTCAGCTGTTAAAAGCACAATAAAAACAGTGTTTAAAAAAAAAGAAAAAAAAAAAACAGTGGATCCAGTTAAATTCATTTTACTTGAAGTTGCCATCCAAATATGAGTAAAACTGAATTTCTTACCTTTTTTCTGCTTTTTTTTTTCAATGAAATTGTTTTTATTTTGATGTGAATGACTTTGTTACTGATACTGAAAAGCCCTGTATAAATAAAACTATTAAATGAAACGAGACACCGGCTCTCGTTCTGTGTGTTCCATTAAACGAGTCACATCGCACAAATTCATTCGCCACACATGACGGAGACCGGCTAGAGCTTAACATTTCTTTTTTGTTCCGACTGAGGGTTTCGCCGAGTCTGGTTGCTTCCAGTTGCTGAATAATTTCAGAAAATGACATCACTAAATGAGAGTGCTCAAAACTCCAGCGCTGCGGCACAAAAACAGTGACTCGTCACATTCGCTCATCTCCCTTTTCATCCACAGAACATGGATATTAGCTCTTATGTCGAGTTCTTGATGCAGACACTTTGCACTTATGTACTGTACGGTGGTCTGCGCAAGAAACACTCGGAATTTAATCCCTAAAGCGAGTGTAAAAAAATACATTAAGAAGATCTGCTACTTGTGTGAAATGGATGCTAAGACCCTGGAAATGAAGGAGTGGGATAAATGAGCGTTTGAGGCACCAGGGTGGCAAAATAATTAGAAAGCATCTGGCTTGCAGAGATGTCCTTGAACAAGACGCTGAATTCATACCCCTGGCTGCTGTATTGCATGTTGAATATACTATATGCCTCATACTGTATGTGAGGTCCCGCTGTCCTTCTGCCTTTGGCCGGTTCACTGAAGTTCATTTATTTATGTAGCACTTAAATATGCGCTTCATCGCCAAGAGTGTGTCAAAGGACTAAAGGAAAAAGAAAAGGGGGAAAAAAAAAAGTCCACGTGGAATTAACAGTCAGAACAGTCAGACTGCGAGCATTTGCTTAACCTTTGAAAAAAAAAGTAAGATACAGATGTGTGCTAACCGAGAACACTATTTTGCAGTGTTTGATTTGTCCAGGCTGCATTTTTCGCTCTCTGTCCTTGGATGTGCCAACTTGTCTGGAGAAAATTGCAGAAATATGTGAGACTGAAAATGAGGATAAGGCCGCGCTCATACAGAAAGCGATCAGTATTCCGGACGGCACGCGCTGAAATAAAGATAGCCTGAAAAAGGCCTCGATATCTCTGGAGTGTTAACAGTGTATTTTAAAGAGACCTGCAGATGGTTAGAGTAGTTCAATATGTGTTGGGAGACGGACCAGGAAGAAAGATAAATATAGATTTCACAAAACTGGCTCTTTGGTGAGTTTTATCTGTCAATTTCCTGCTGTTGAAAGTTATTGGGTAGACATGGGTAATATTTCCACACGTTGCATATGGAAATGTCAATAATCTTTCATGTTGTGCACAAACCGTCATGATCCGGTCAACAAATAACTTGAGTTTTTCCCCAAGACTTTCAGCTGGAAATGAACTCGCCGGCGGGAACCGTTATCTTTGAGGGAGTTTGTCCTCAATTAATCAATGAATGAATCGATCAATCACCATCTAAATTGACCGGCGTTAATTCCGTCCTCGGTTTCCTCAGTTTCTCCCCCCCGAAGCTTCCTGGAATCGGAGCAGATCAGCGATAATGGAAAATCAAGGAGCCGACAATCTCCGTCTTCCTGTTTCATTTGTTAATGGCTTCCCCACTTCAGGAAGCCCATGACAATAACACTGCTAATGACGGCAGGCTTGTTATCTCCTCTGTACCTTTTAGCGTAACTCCAGGAGTAGCTCTCCTGCTGGGAAGTCGCACTAAATGATATGCAACACACACACACACACACCCTCTCTCTTTCTGAAGGGTTAATGCATAACTATTATCACTTGAACCTATTAGATTGTCTTTAATGATGTCTGCGGGATCTGGCTGATGGGAAAATGTTGTTAGTGCAGGCGAAACCTTTTCTTGCCGGGGTAAGTTTAACACAAAAAAGTAGTTCAAAGGGGAGTTCAAAAAGGCTCAGCTAAAAATACCACATCTAGTAAAGATTCAAGTTACTGGAGGCTGTCCTCTTTCCTATTTCTACGCACACTGAAAATAATTCATTTCACAAGAGAGGGGGGGGGAGTATTGCAGGTTTGGATCCTGTTTAAGCATAACCTACAATAACCTCTGCAGCCCTCGGACCAAAGACACACATTCAGATGAGGCACAGAAAGCCAACAGGGTGGATGTGCGGACTTCATTAACGAATAAGATAACACAGCCCTCTCTGCAGGACTGATGGACTGTGACAAAACATGGCCTGAAAACATCGCCCCCACCAATGGCATGCTGGATTCTGCCTAAAACAGACTGCGCACTAATCCCCCTTCTACACTGAATAAACCTTTTTTAATGAACTCATTGCATTAGTGCCATAATGCCATGCAGATGGTCCTGTTGGGTTACGGGCCCAGTTTGTCACCAATCAGAGCAACCCCTTAAGTGGGCATCCTAGACTTGGCAGCGAACGCACCCTTTGCCGACAAAAAGAGCATGCACTGAATGTCACAATGCTTTGCTGAAAAGAAAGTGACCTTTCTCGGTGCAGATTGGAGTTTCAGTTACACAAACATTTCCCGGAGGCAGCGCTGCTCTGGAAGCAGAAATAATCTTATTGGTTGAGTTAAACCTCAATAGACGACCCAGAGAGCCACAGTTATGCAGAGTGCAAGTTAGGTAACTCGCAGCTAGCTAGCAAGGAAACAGCTGGCTAAGTAGCCCGGCATTACACAATCCCAATGTAAAGGGATAAAGTAAGACAGTGTGTGATATGATGACGCCTAAAGCTCTTGCCGCCGAGTGAAAAAACAAGCAAACGAGCAAAATAAAATGCCATCTAAGGGATTCAGTTTAGGTGTTTTGGTTCGAGCTGCTCTCGTGACCTTCCAAGATCATGAATGAATTAAAGAAAAGAAGAGCCTACTGCCATTTCTGTCTTTATCTATTCCTTTAGTTGCTTTTTATTTTGTTTGTTCGTTACTATTCGGCTACACTGACAAATTTTCACCATTTCAAATGACTCTGGCCAACACAGTGAACAGTGCGGTTACATGGACGCTAAAGAAATTGATCGATAGGATGTGCGCTGACCCCAAAGCATTTAATCAGCATAAAACTTTTCTTTTTTTTTGACCTGTGCAAAGTGGTCTGGCAGCTGGAAAGTGTCTAATCAGATGGAAACATAAATATACTTTAGACTGAGTTATGGCGGCCAACAGTTGCTCTCCCATCAGGTCGTCCATCAGACTGTAAAAATGAAGACCGGCTGGGTCAGAGCCACTTTTGCCGTTTTGACTTTTAGCCTTGGAACAGGCAGCCGTCAAACTTTTCCAGCGGGTTTTGATTTGTCCGTTGAATCGATGGATTCTGGCTTCGCCTCTCTGCCGCAGACCGGCTTGTGATTTGCTGCCGCCTTGTTTCTGTCCTTCCTGGAAACTCTTCATGTCACCTGATGTTCAAACGTGCAGAAACAATGTATTTATTCCAAACAGAGAGAAATGATCCGATGAATTGTTTACATGGTTATTAGACGCAAATATTTTCCTATTGAACGCATAATCAAAGGATTAAACCAGCCCTTTCAACCTGATTGAAAATTCCTTCTGATCAGGCCACACTGGGCCGGTCTCTCACTTAACAGTCATATCTCTGCTTATGTTTATCATTGAAATCATGCAACCACTCTTATTTCCATAATCCAAATTCTATGTACACATTTTATTATGAGAGCTTCTGCCAGTGTTGAGCTTACTACGTCTCTAACAGAAGACACCGCTGCTTTTGGCAAACGGAAGTCCTTGCATTAGAGCCATAGAGTTGATGTGCTCTTTTTAACCCGTTACACTCCCCACTTTGTATCAAATCACCTAATAATACAGAGACAGGAGGGCCTAAATAATATGTGATGATGTGCAACCAGGAGGTAGAAAGAAGTGGGACTTTCCTCGTATTCTTTGAATGAGTCTTGACATTGTCGGTGTGTTGCTTTTTTCCATATTGCAACATCAAAACTGCAAAGAAAGACCATTCTCTTCTTTATCAAAGACACCATGAAGTGGACTCTTACTTTTTTTTTTTTTTTATTATTATTTGATGTATTTCCTGCTGAAACAGGATGTTTGGGTGCAGGGAAGGATCATTCACAAGTGCAAACCAATAGGATATCAGTTTGGAAGAGAAACACAATTTGATTTGAAGGGATAAGGTGAATGAGAGAAGATTTGTTGTGTTTTTATTGGTTGAAATTTTAATTTACACCCACTAGTGCAGGAAGGTGATGTCACTATTTTTAGATGCTCTGTTTTTTTTTTTTTTTTTTTTTTTTTTTTAATTAAAAAAAAAATATATATATTTTTAAATTATTATTATTTTTTATTATTTATTTATTTATTTATTATTATTATTATTATTATTATTATTATTATTATTATTATTATTATTTATTTATTTTTTTTTAGATGCTCTGTTTTACAGGAAGAAAAAGTCATGCAAGGTCATTTAAAGAACTCCTCAACAGTTCTGTGGCCCTGCCCATTAAAGTTTGAATCAACAAATGAGATTATTTCGGCCTCTGGAGCAGCCCTGCCACTGAGAAATGTTGTATGTAACCAAATCTAATCTGCTGTCTCGTTGCACTTTAAGAGGAGCTCGCACTAGTCCCTTAAAAATGTGTGTAAATGTGAATAAATCCAGTTTTAATGTTAGTTGTAACCACTGTTGGTATAACCGCACCTGATGAAGAATGTGACTGTGAATCTGGAGAGATAAAGCGGCGGAGCGTTTCACTGACACAGTAAATTTAGAGAATGACATTATATTCCTCATATAATCCATGGTGTTAAAGTTAATTAACAAGCGACCAGGCCTGATACAGGATACAGCTCACTAAACAGCAACACGACGATCGTATGAATTTTTTTACTGTTTTACTGTCTATTGATGACAAAGGCAGACGCTGGCCAGGCATGCAACATGATCGGCTGGTGAAAACACAAATTACTTGATTAAAACGGTTCACAAGCAAACCAAAAATGCAGTTTAAAGGGGTTTTCTCTTCTTTCGTCTTCTGCTTTTTTTTTTTTTTTTCATCATGGAGCGCCACCCCTCCATATTCTGCCCTTGTTCAGTATTTGTCTGTGACAGAAACCAGTTCATCTTATCAGGCGTTGTTTTGATTACCATCTCGACTATTACGGTGGTTCATCATATTATAAAAAAACCCCACTTCAGCAGACTGACATTAAAGAAATAATTCGCCACCCACACGATTCGTACAACATCCACTAACAGAATATATAAAGACACAGAACAGCCCTTGGCAAGTAATGTCATCACACTGACAAGAGTATAATAAATTGTTTTAAAAGACAGGCTCTGTCTTTCAACACAACATTTGGCGTTGAAAGTTGCTGCAGTGTGTGAACTCGGTCGACGCCATTTGGTTCTCCATTAACCGTCTTATCTAGCTGAAGTCTTATCACTCAGAGTGACTTTTTTTTTTTATGATGTGGCACCAAAAAAAAAAAAAAAAAAAAAAAAAGACTTTGTAGAGATTTTTTTTTTTTTTTTGTGACTTCAGATAAGGAAATAGTGCAGAAATATAGATTTTTACTTTCTTTTCATGCAGTCGGAGCTGCAGTGCTATATTTGGTGCATGAATTGTGTGCAGAATACATAAATTGACATTTTTTGAGCGGGGGCTATCATTTATACCATACAGGAAGGTAAGCCTGTCTGTCCGTGGCCATTGTTGTGCAGCCACCCAGGTAGGCCTTTGCCTGATTACACATATTATCTGTTCCAATAAAAGGCGAAACGAAAGCACAATAGCCGTCGCACACCTCGGCCCTCCTGGTGATCTGCTGTCAAATCGATGTCACCCCACCGGCTCATTCGCAGAGCATGGAGCGACCAGTTATTGTTCTTTATTTCACACACTATCACGTCTAGTTACTGTGGCTCCTATTTTGTTTCCTTGTGTTGCATTACTGAAGCTAGTCAAACTCATTGCTTGCTCTTTTTTTCTTTTCTTTTTTTTTTTTTTTTAAATACAGAGATATTCTGATATGCATCCATGAAAAACTGCAACCGATTTCTATAGCTTTTCTGAGCAGGGTGCTTATTTTTTTTCTTCTGTGAATCTAAACTGATTAAGCAATCCCAGCAAACTTTGACTTTGAATTGACATTGATTCGACGGCCCGCTCCGGCACTGCAAACCTGTGTAAGTGTAGTGCCAAAATGAAAATTAGGATGACGTCTGCAGAGATCCGTGCCTATTGCCGGCGTTGTTCGTATGAAATTGGGACCTTGTTTGGTTGAAATTGAACCTCGGGCCGGCTCCTGCAGTCAAACGCATCCCGGGATATTAGTGTTCCGATACATTCTGCATCATTATGCAAATGTGGGATGACATTTGTCGGATAGTCATTTCAGATGATTATGCCACCGCACAGTCAAGCTCAAACCTCATCCTGAGACAGCCACAAGTTTTAAGTGACAGCTGCTTGTCACTGGAAAACCTCATAACTATGACTTTGTTGATCTTCATGCTTTTACCTGGGCTCAAGTTCTAGATAGTTGTTGTGTTTTTTTAATATATAGACAGCATAAAGTCCACAAAACTCATCCAAATCTCATTGTTAAAAACAAAAAACAAACCAAAAAATGGGTCTAAAATCTAATCTAAAAAACTGAATCTCCTAAGTTCTATGAAGTTGACTCTAAAGATGTTCGGTTTTTCATTTGACAGCAGTGATGTGCTGTTTGTTTTCATTTGATTACATTTGCTCTGGGTCACTGAACAGAGGCAAATCGAATTCAAGAGTGGCTCTTTTCTGTTCTGGCTTTAATGCCCTGGGATGATTGCCAACTGCTGTGGGAAAACTGTAAAACTGAACAAAAGCTGACGTCTAACTCTGCCTGAACTCTGCATAGCCCCGGGATCAACTGAACATTCGGCTCTGCATCAGCGGGCCCTGAAATGTGATTACATGCCCACCGTGGCGATCTGACAGATCACTGCGACTCGAGACTAGCGTTATCTGTCTCGTTCACTGCACTGATCTATCTGGGCGCGGGACGCATGGCCGCCCCAGCTGCACTGTACCAGCCCACAGGAAGCTGAGGGCAGAGACAACTTATTTATCCACTCGCACTTAAAGAAACCTTAAGGCAGAAGCAAAGGCCAATGGCGACTACTCATGTGAAAATTTTTAGAGTTGACCTCTGTATATATGGCACAACACTTTGGCAGTGGCAGGGACGCAGGCTGCTCGCTGTTTATTTCATACATCTCATTCGTTTCAGTGCAGTATGCAGGGCGTGTGGTGCTTTAGTGGTGCCTGTCCTGCAATTACAATTGTGAAATACCTGTTTTAATGTGAAATTGTTTTGCCATTAATGTGTTATGCATGTGTGTATAAATTGCAGTTGTTACTCTCATTTAAATCATACATTATTACAGAAATGTGCAATGGTTAATGAAAAAAAAAAAAAAAAAAAAACGCTGCCTACAGTCTTTGTTTGTGTGCAGAATGACATACTTTTCTCCAGTCAATGTGTTTGGCTTTTCCTGGTGGACCCTGATTGGTTGACACTGCATGCTGAAAAAAACAGGATCTGGGGTGGAAAAATTTACAGCCAATCAGTGCTGTCTGATTAGGCGATTTTCCACCTCAGGGACTATTAGAAATAGGTTCACCCTGGCCAAGAGTCCTGAATTTCCTGTTTTAGGTGTTGATGAGTATCCAGAGTCCTTTGTTAAAGTTGTGGTACTGTGGTGACAATTTTTTTCCACTTTTAGAAACCACTAGCCTAGGTGCTGGCTGTTTGCTCCACTGTATGGAACAAGCATGCAGCCATAATACACAGAGCTGCCTATAGAAATTTCACGATGAATGAGCAGCGTGGCACTGAGAGACTGAATGTCACGCTGCTCACACACACACACAGTGATAGTGTTCAGTACGTTACACATGGAAAACTCAACCTGTGATGAATCACAAAATTCTGCGTCCTGATATTTGTGAGTAATGACCGTCGTTATGTCACCGTTATAACTTCAAGCAGTTTTGATGTATCGCTCCGCTCAGAGAATTGGGTCCGATTACTACTGTTAATCAAGCTGCCAAACAATGACGCCAAAAAGTAATTACATCATGGACATCGCCCTTAATTTATGTGTGGAACATGAAACATTGATTCATGGTTGGAGGCTAAGCTGTGAGCAGAAAATAAAACGGGGAAGAAGGTAGACTGTAACATGTAACATATAAAATGAGAGTTTAAATGTTACCAAAGCTTCTAGCCATGCAGGTGTAACTGTCACGGACACAAAATCTATGGACTATTTGTGTTTAGTAGTCCTGAAAATCAATATGTTGAATCAGATTGTTGCTTCCTTTCATAAGTCGCTGGGTAATAAGTAAGGGATAATGTGCAGCCAGCCAGGAACAGGGCCTGGTAATCATGATCGGAGCTGTGATCACACTGTTGGGCTTTATTTGTCTAAAACGAAATACCAAACCCCTTTACTGCCACCATTAACATCAGCCTTGGGTATCTCAAAAAAGCATAACTGCACAACATGCACTGAAAATTCAGTCACTCTAAAAACCTCAAGAATGATGATCGGAGATGCATTTTTGTCAACACAGAGTAAATTCAATGTGTCTGAAAACCCACATAACAAATGAACAGAAATATGAAGATCCAATCAGAAAGTGCATGCAAGTCCAACAGGAAGTTTAATACTTGTTATATCCACAAGTAGAAGTAACTAAATACACTGAGTAGCATTTTTGTGTACTTGTACTTATTTGAGTATTTGACCTTTACTTACGTACATTTTTGCTTGAGTTCTGTACTTCACTACATTTTAAATCAGACCTATTACAGAGAACAAATGATCAATGACAGATTGTGGAAACTTTCACAATAAAAGCTCAGTCAGCAAAGATGAGAAAAGGAACCTGATTCTACTTTTTATCGGTTCTACTTTTTGTCATTTTCCAAATTTCCAAAAAAAGCTGCTCAATGAATAACTGCAGACAGGCGATTGAAAGTGAAAACTGTTTTGACTCAACTGGTAAAATTATGAAATAACTTTGGAAAAAATAGGTCCATGAGAACTCTGCACTATGGACTCAACCATCCTGTTATGTGCTTACTCCACATTTTGTCAGTTGAGTCTACAGGGTCTTCACATTTTGGCGTAATGCCCCTTTAAAAGCATGTAGTGTGCAGCGTGTTCTCTCCTCCTTTTCTACCTGCATGGAAAAGATCCCAGCTAACACAGTTACTGTTTGGAGCTCAGTCACTTTTACTGCCAGGACATTTGAGATGAGACACTTTGGAGTTTTACTGCAGGAGATTTTTACTGCACTACTTCTACTTCTACTGCAGTCACATACCAGCAGAGGAACAGTACTTCTACTTCTACTGCGGTCACATACCAGCAGAGGAACAGTACTTCTACTTCTACTGCAGTCAGATACCAGCTGAGGAACAGTACTTCTACTTCTACTGCAGTCAGATACCAGCTGAGGAACAGTACTTCTACTTCTACTGCAGTCACATACCAGCAAAGGAACAGTACTTCTACTTCTACTGCAGTCAGATACCAGCAGAGGAACAGTACTTCTACTTCTACTGCAAATATCAGCAGAGGAACAGTACTTCTATTTCTACTGCAGTCAGATATCAGCAGAGGAACAGTACTTCTACTTCTACTGCAGTCAGATACCAGCAGAGGAACAGTACTTCTACTTCTACTGCAGTCAAATATCAGCAGAGGAACAGTACTTGTACTTCTACTGCAGTCAGATACCAGCACAGGAACAGTACTTCTACTTCTACTGCAGTCAGATACCAGCTGAGGAACAGTACTTCTACTTCTACTGCAGTCAGATACCAGCTGAGGAACAGTACTTCTACTTCTACTGCAGTCACATACCAGCAAAGGAACAGTACTTCTACTTCTACTGCAGTCAGATACCAGCAGAGGAACAGTACTTCTACTTCTACTGCAAATATCAGCAGAGGAACAGTACTTCTATTTCTACTGCAGTCAGATATCAGCAGAGGAACAGTACTTCTACTTCTACTGCAGTCAGATACCAGCAGAGGAACAGTACTTCTACTTCTACTGCAGTCAAATATCAGCAGAGGAACAGTACTTGTACTTCTACTGCAGTCAGATACCAGCAGAGGAACAGTACTTCTACTTCTACTGCAGTCGGATACCAGCAGAGGAATAGTACTTCTACTTCTACTGCAGTCAAATATCAGCAGAGTGACAGTACTTCTACTTCTACTGCAGTCAAATATCAGCAGAGGAGCAGTACTTGTACTTCTACTGCAGTCAAATATCAGCAGAGGAACAGTACTTCTATTTCTACTGCAGTCAGATACCAGCAGAGTGACAGTACTTCTACCTGAGTAGCAATTTGTAGTACTCTCTCCACCACTGGTTATATATTTGATAGAAACAAATACCAGAGCAAATGGAAGTAGTAGTAGAAGAAGCTCAGCATTACTTTGCACTCAGTTCATTTTGTTATTCCAGGTTTTCCTCTCCTTGTATCCTTTAATTTGTATTTTGGGTTGTTTCCTGCAGTTTGGATCACATTCTTCTTCCCACAAACAGCGTTGCAAGAGGAAGACGAGGGAGACTAGTCAGGAGTCCGCCTGAGTTCAAACGGCATGCTTGGTGTGAACACAGCCCGATTGTACTCGGCTATTTGAAAGATTTGAGGGTTTGGAGAATTGGCTCAGTGCTGACTACCTTGAGCCAAACATTGTCAAGGACGAGGATGAAAAACACTCGCTCCGCTTTGAGCACGAGCACAATTTCAGCATCAGCCGCGTGAAACAGCACTTCTGTTTGTCCTAACAACATCACATTAATTATGCTATTTTAGAGCTGTCACTCCACACCCAGCCCCGTGATGCTGTGCTTAAATGAAAATATTCAAACTGTAATTACATCCCCCCCTCTCCATTTCACCTCAGAGGACAAACATGATAATGTTACATTAGCTGTCACATAGAGCTGATGGGTGTTTGTCTTCCTCTTAAAACTTCCCGACGCGTTACGGAGATGACTAATGCATCCAAGCACTCTGGGGTGTATTAACCAGTATTTCACGCTTCATCTACAGAGAGCACCACAAGAATTTATTGCATTTCTTACTCTTGATTAAAATATAAGTATTATAGAGTCACTGGTGCACTGCAAACCAAAGGTACACAAGGACTCATATTCCAAAGTATTACGTGTCCATTTTGGGCAAAAAATATCTATCTGGAACTCATCATTAAAATCTCCAAGATATGGATTGATGCGGCCTGTGTTATCATTTTTCCATCTGAGGAATGAAGTTGCTACCATTGAAAAACAAATTGTTTACATTTTGTGCTGTCAATCATTTTGTGAGACGAGGTGTCGCTCCTTTCAAACGGCGGATTTCTCATTTCCAAATGAAACCCTCCACATGCAGCGGCAGCGACTGAATGTTTCCCATTTCCACTGTTGGCCACAGATGTGCGTCAGCCCGTAGTATGAAAATCACTTCAGATTCACCACCACAGTCCTCTATTGTCCCTGTGTCTGCGAGGCTGCATACAAATGTGATTGGTCTTGTCATTTCAAGTGAGTCCGGATCTGGAAAATGTATTTTCCTCCCCCCCTCCTAGTCCCTGAGCAGACAAATTATTTTCAGCTGCAGTGTGCAAGGTGATGCCAAATATAATAGCAAAGGAAGTTTAGCATGGGAAAGTTAAGAAGGACACACACACTTTGTTGTAATCAAGGCGGCTTTTTCTTTAAGTGAATGACATGGACAGCTGTTTCCCCCCATTATTAACTCATAAGTTAGTTCAAATGACACAAGACGCTGATGAAATTATACACATATATTTTGTATTTTGAGTATTTTGTCATTTTATCACATCTTGTTTTCAATTTTGTCAATATTTTCTTTGATTATTAGCACCTCCGCATTGTAAGAGCTGAATAGAGAGTCTCTAAAGATGATGTCACACAACCTCTGGTGGCCATGTTGGAGGTCCAGATGCACACGTTTCTCACTCTGCACTTTCTAAACACACAGCATGGTGGCGGTAAGACTGATATAAAAGATATAGAAAATTTCTGAGTAGGCTATATGTTTTGACTGGGAATATGCCATTTCCCCACTCGTACATCTGATGGATTTTGTGTTCAAACATTGTTAGCTTATTAAATTACAGCATGCCATTGCAAACACATAAAATAATAAAAGCAAGTGTTTGTCTCTGGTAGTCACATGTTAAAAAAAAAACAGCAGTATGTTTAGGTCGTATGAACTGTCTGTCATACACAAGAGAGTTTACTGTTCAGAATCAGCATCAGAAATACTTTATTGATCCCCAAGGGGAAATTGGGTTACCACATCCTAAATTCGGAAACAAATCTACCTTTTTGAACCATTCGGTGTTCCTTACAAGCCTACTCGGCAGATCTGCACCTCCACGCTCGCAGCAGAGGTCTTCTTCAGGCAGCACCCTTTTTCTTGCACAGTTGTTGTACATATTTAACTCTATTTTTAAATCTTTGTTGTTCACCTGTTTATTTATTTAGGGGTTTGCGCAGTGACAAGAGTGCAAGGTTGTGAAGAGGTTTGTTCCTACACTTTTCTTTTCCTTTTCATTTTTTTAAGCCATAATTTAATTGCATTGAATTGCACAATATGCACTATTTAAATTGTTTATTTAGTTGGTTGATTGCAATTCTGTATTAGACCTATATGATGTAGTTGATAAACTTTTGCTATTTTTCCCTTTGTTTTCCCTCATCGAGATTACACCCTGGGCTCCTAATTTCGTATGTGTTTTATTCTCACTTTAGTTTTGCTGGTGGAATGTCCTTTACCTAACTGAGGACGGCAGCGGCTGTGTCTTCTACTGATTTTTTTTTGCATTACAAACAGATACACATACAGCAACTGGGAGAGGCAGAGATTCCCCGCTGCCCACAACCAGGACAAAAACAAACTGACATCCAGCCAGGATGTAAATGTACTACGGTTGCAAATACAACAAGGGGTGCTGGCTACATGAAATAGCTGTAGTCAATATATACAGTATGTACAGTCACAAATTTTTACCTTTACACACATTTTCCTAATCTCATAAATATTTACATTGTACTCGTCATCCTAGGGTACAAAAACTCACTATGGGTGGTTTTCCTTGCGAGGGAGGAGATGCCGACTTTTAATGTTGTGTTTCCAAACCACAACCAACAAATCCCGTGCATTCTGCCTTTAACAGCCCCTAAAACAATCAACACTAAACCAAACACAAACAAACTCCAAAAATATGTTGCATATCAGTGTTTAGACTTGTAGCCAGTGTGGTGAAGCCTGTGTCAATGTCATGTTACTGTTAACCTTTGCACATGAATTTGGTTTGCTTTGTTAGCCACCAAAACTATTTGGTAAAGGCTGGGAAAAGGTCATGGTTAAGGTTAGGAAATGTGAGCTGACGTTGGCTAATAAGAGCAAGCTAAAACAAACACAGCTCTTGCTTGACACGGGACTCAAACTTTCACTCGCTTTATTTTACATCACAAAGCTTGCCCTGGCAACTCGAGCTTTAACGAGGCTGACTGCACACACCAGGTCCTCGTCAGTGACACTCTCATGGGTGTGATGCTATAATGATGTTGATCCCAGAAGTCACCTCAGAGAGGGAGAGAGAGAGAGTGATCAGAAACAAACCAGAACACACAGCAAGCAAAGACATTTCCTGATACGTCAATCAACGAAAAAGGATCCATCGTCAGCATATTAACACATTCAAAATAACCACTAAACGGAAGGCTGAAAAGTTATTTATTGGTGTCTGATTGCATGTATGTATGTATGTATTTGGCAATCTACACTCAGTGGCCACTTTATTAGGTCCACCTGTACAATCGAATCCAATCCAACCCAGCTGTTCTGGCATAAAGTTTCCTTTCCTGCTGCCTATAATGCTCAGGTTTTCTTGCTGTCACAGTAATAGAGGTGTTCATTCACTACTATGTTTGGCATTGAGCTCATAGTTAGTGCTGCTGTTGGACTGGACTGCATTTTATTGACGTGTTTCCAATATTCTGTACCCCAAAATGTATATAAATGGGGAGGACAAAAAACTGGAAACACCTCTCAATATAATGTAGCCCAGTACAAGACCTCTGCAAACTACAACCTCAGTAATAAACACAGAATTAAACAGACACATTCTCCACAATGTCAACACAAACTGAACATTCTAAGTTTTGTTAAAAGGTAGAATTTATGGCAGAGCTGCTGCATCAAACTGCATTAGACTGTATAGGTGGACCTACTAAAGTGGCCATTGAGTGTGTATATATGTATGTGTGTATATATGTTTGTGTGTGTGTGTGTGTGTGTGTGTGTGTATGTGTTTGTAGGAACTGCACCTGTTTAGTGAGGGGATGCATGCAGCAACCCCTCACAACGTTATTATGGCAAACACCAGCATTATGATAATAATCTGATCTATATCTGTCTGGCTCCAAAGTAGCTCTGTGTCCCACTAAAAGCTCATGGAAAATGGCCGCAGCTAGACAGATCATGGCTTAGCCTTAAGTGCGAGTGGTTATTGAAAATGAAGAGGGAGTTGCACTGTAAATAACCTTTAATCCTCCAAAATATATGACAGCATTCATATAGCCAGACATGCTGTCTGTTGTGCTTTTACAAAGTCTTAGTGGCTAAGCCTCTGTGTAAAAATACTATCAGGGCTGGGCTTATGTACATATGCCTTCATGCTCAATTTAGACCGGCTCCCAATATCCGAGTTCTTGGATGGCAGTCCAACACATGCTGCATGTGACATCAGTGTAACAGACAGCTATGTTATGGACAAAAATGCACATTAATGAAACAATTAAAACCAAATAATGTTAATACATGTCATTGTACATTTATTTTTGTTTCTTTTTTGGAGGGAAGAGGCAAAATTATGATAATTATGATAATTCTACCATAATTTCAGGTTTGTTTATTGTTGTGGCAGCACTGATAGATTCCAACTTTACTGTTAAAATCAAGTCAAACATAATTTGCATTTCTCACGATCTGATTTTGTGCCAAATATCCACCACTGGAATTTATCTGCAGCTTTTTACTGTTCATTATTAGATGATGTAAAAACATCAGATCTGTGTCACATGTGAGGGGGGGGAGAAATCATAATTGGGACACTTTCAGCTCCAATATGATCATAGCCACAAGCTTAGATGGTAAAATTAACATTGAAAATAATGTCCTTTAATCCAATAAATCTCTATGTAAATAACGGCAGTAATGGAGTGTTTCAAAAGAGGGATTGGGGCTTTAAGCTTGATTAGGGAGCCTGACATATTCCTCTTTATATGAAGAAGAAGGCCCTAGTTTCTCTATTGAAAAACCACCGAATTTCCACTGACTGGCTGTGAATTCAATAATAATTACAAAGTTGCAGCAAATGGTCTCTCAATGAGATGGCAAAAGACTTTGTTTTCATTATGCGTGTAAAATGCATTCAGTCTCCGTGCACAATGCGAGGGAGCATACGTGTCGATGCTGCAGCCCTGGCATACAGCAGAAACTTGCAGCTAATTAAATCAATTCACAATGACGTTTCCATTCGATGATAATAACACTTCTAAAGACGCCGCGGCACAATAAGTCATTCTGATGTGAGCAATTCATTATTTGGCCGTGAAGTTTTGTAACCTCCAGTGTTTGTGCGCATTCTAATTTGATTGTTTACTTCCTCCTCTGTTTAGCTGCAGTCGGCTCAAATACACCCAACGCTGCACACCCCTGCCTTTGAAAGCAGGATATCACACAGCGATCCGTCAAGGTGAAAAATACAATTGAAAAACTCCTCGATAATGAAACACTTTTTGGCAAAATCCACCCGGGTTCGGGGGACACCGCTGGCACGGATCCTGGATAAATCTGGATTTTACATCGCCACATTATGTCGAAACCATCTACATCTTTTTATCATTAGCAATTTTTTTTTTTTTTTTTTAGTTTTTTTTTTTCACTTTGTGGGCCAACAAAAACATGCAAATTATGAGGCCAAGCCCCGAGATTACACAGCTGATTTGAAAATCACATGCTGGACAGAAATCACAAATAATCAGCGGACGGATAAAACACTGATGCCTTATGACAGTCGAAAGCAGTTTCTGCGTCGGTGTCAAAGCTTTGCCAACTGATGCAGCATCACAAGTGCAGTGATATCATTTACTGTACCTTGTGGGCTAAAAAAAAAAAAATTAAATAAATAAATAATCACACACATCATCACTCTCTCTTGGCCCTGAGATTATTTAGTGGACTCTGGCCAAAATGTGGAAATAATCAGCAAATGGCTAAAATATTGATGTTTACTCTATTCCGTCCAGATCTGCACAGCAGTGTACTAGACCCGGAGGAGTGGGGGTGGGTGTGTGTGTGTGTGTGTGTGTGTGTGTGTGTGAGTGTGTGTGGGGGGGTGGGTTGGCCACACAACACAATCACCACGCCATCTGTCACTGCAGAGGAAACCTAGGCCAGCTCTGTGCAGCAGCACTGTGGACTGCTGCACAAACGTGTCTGCGTGGGGTCCCGCTGCAGACAGATGTTTACCCTTTCTATACCCACATCAGTGGAAAGCACATAAAAGGGCCACGGAAAAAAAAAATACAGATTAATCCAGCCATCTTTTTCCCTAGAAATCATTAGATGCAATTTGCTCTACCAGGAAACATCCGGAGGGGTCATGTCTATGATCGACAAAGAGGACGATGACATCATACAATTATCCATCAAATAGGTTCCCTGCCCTTTTGGCTCATCAGCTTTACGTGAGATTATAGGCAAGGTTATGTTAAAGGCATTTTAAACTCCGATTGTGGGACAATTGAACATCTGCCCAGAGGGGAATCCACTTGATGTTACCTCGTACATGTTGCATAAATTAAAGAAATGTTAGAATACTTCATCTATCTGTCTATTGTATTATGTTTGGTTTGCTTTAATTGGTTTAGTTTAGTTTATTATTTAGTTCAGTGTTTGGGCTAATGGCCTTTTTGCTAAATATTAAATATCAGCCAGCAACTGTTGTTCCCTGTTAGTTTGATGGAGGCTCCTCGTTCAAACAGCCCGCTCTCGCCCTTATAAAAATGTCACATGTGAAATATGCCTGTTCACATGTGAAAATTTAAATTTCACATGTGCAGTTACAATTTTCACATTGCTGGCAATATTCACGTGAACTAGTGTTATCACGTAAAAAGAAAATGATGTCACATGTGAACTTGAACTTTTCACATGTGATTTTTGTTTTCATGTGATTTACAGTTTTCACATGTGAAAAGAAAACAGTGGCTTGCTGTTTTCACCGTCCTGACTGAAATTTTTCACATTTGAGACCTGAGCTGGATTGATTTTTTCCAGCGAGACCTTTTGTGTGTGAGTGACCAAGACCAGTGTTTCTATTTTGTTATTTTGCCTAAACCTAACCTTCCTCTAACCTTAACCAAGTGGTTTTGTTGTCTAAACCTAACTGTGTCACCCTGGCATGTGACAAAAGCGAGAAAGCTCTGATGTGTCTCAGACACAAAAGAGGCTGTGTTATGACTATGGTCATAATTTTTGTGTTAGGTTTTTCCTTATGTATTTTGTATGTCCGGTATGTGTGTGTGTCCTTCACTCTTTATGTAAACAGGTGTGTGCAGGGACGAGGAGATGATTGAGCCGGCTCCTTGATCGTGATTGGCTGTTTCTGGAGGCTTGGCTGCTATAAAAAAAAAAAAGACCCAGATGACGTTGGGGCATTCCCATCTTCCTCCTCTCCCAACCGGCCACTCATTCCGACTTTTCGTTTTCTTTTGATTTGGAGTTGGTCGGCGTGGGCTGCCAGTTTTGCTATCATATTTTCTCATGTTTGATTAGTTAGGGAGGTAAGCTGTTGTTCTTTGGTTTCTATGGTTTCTTTGGTTTGTTAAGTTAATATAGATCACTTCCCAGGTAGTTTTTTATTTATGATGTTGGCCACGCTACATCACAACTCTATTTATTATTTATTTTTTACACTGTAAATAAATCCACTGTCGTTGACTTGAGCGTATTTGTCTTTGTGGCTGCTTGTGACTTGGGTAAGATCGTGCTTTTTCATGTTGTGTCCCGGACTCCCTTAGACGAGGCATAACATGAATTTGGGGCTCATGCGATTTGTTTTCTCGCTTCGTTTTTTGTAAGTTCGGTAAGATAGATAGATAGATAGATAGGTATACTTTATTGATCCCAAACTGGGAAATTCACACGTTACAGCAGCATCATCAATAAAAAACATAAAATAAAATTAAAATAAATATATACACTAAAGACAATAAGGGCTAAGTATATACAATAAACTAACCTAAGAACAGTAGCGGTTTTAGGCACGGGCGAAGCGGGCAGCCGCCCGGGGCGGCATATTTTCATGTCACGTGGGGGGCGGCATGAGAGCAAAAAAAAAAAAAAAAAAAAAAAAAAAAAAAATCATCCTCGCTGCAAAGCAGTTTTCTATTACCGTATTCATCTGAATATAAGACAATATTTTTTCCATTGAAAATGCCCTGAAAAAACGCCCTCGTCTAATATTGGGGTCTAAGCAAATACACATGTATTGTGCTTGCATATAAACCAGTAGGTAGGCTCGCCTGATGCCGCAATTACCGGCGAATGGCCGCATTGCGCAGTCCAACCATGTTGTCTGTGTCACTGTCCGTTGTGCTGCTGCAGCCGCGTATGAACAAAAGTTGATTTATAATGAGAGGATGGCAGTCTGTGTGTGCTGCTCACCTGTCAGATCCGGCAGACCTGACCGGGTGGGCGCGGCACCTGTAGGCATCAAGCCGGTGCCGCGACCGGCCCGCCTGATGCTGACTGGTGGCTTTTTTTTATGCAAACAAGATTTTGTCCATATAAAAAGTATTTTTCCAAAAAGGTATTTGTGCAGGTGTTGGCGCCCCTGCTCTGGGAGGGGCGCGTCTAGCCGCCAGAGGGGCACCGGTAGCGGCCGTTATCGCTTGGAAGTTGTCGCCGCGCGCGCGCGGCTAGAACGGTAGGGCGCAAGGCAGTAATTTCGCCCAGGGCGGCAACATGGGCAGAACCGCCACTGCCTAAGAATATGAGATGTTTAAGTAAGCGCTTTTCTTCTGGTTGGCAGATTTCTTTGGTGCATTCTTTGGGAAATAATTATGGAGCTTGCCTTAGATGATTTTGTGACCGGCCCATCTTGGGAGAAAAGATTTGTTGATTGTGGCTAACTGTTATGATGTGCATGTGCCTTGCAAAAGCAGAACTGGGACAGGCTTTGTGTGAGACGTTGGAGGAGAAAGAAAGGTGTGCTACCTTCTTGATCTGTGGCTGCTTGGGACTTGGGGAAGATGACGGGTGCATGACAGGCCGATAGACCGAGCTGCAGTCTGTGACGACCCGGGATTGAGAATGTGGCTGCCTGCAGTACATCGACATGAAAAGTCTGGAAACCCTGCAGTGAAACGTTGCTTTTACTTTTTTACTCCTGCACTTTTATTGGCTGGTTAAGAAGGCCAGCTCAGTCCTGGGATGCCTCCTTGACCCTGTGGAGGAGGTGGTGGGATAAAGGAGAATGATGGCTAAGCTGACATCCCTGATGAAGAGCATGTCCCGCCTCATGCAGGACACTCTGACAGCACTGGGCCGCTCCTTCACTGACAGGCTGACTCACCCACGGAGTGTGTGAGGGAGAGATACCGCAGGTGCTTCCTTCCTGCCTCTGTCAGGCTTTACAATGAACACTGCTCTCAGTTGGCCACACACACATACACACACACACACACACACACACCAACACTGACAATTCACTCCTGTGCAGTATCAGTGTATAAACTGTAATGTCAATATTTCCCATGTGAAATAATGTGAATTTAGCCATTTAGTCTGTTCATTGTTACAGCTTATTTATTGAATTTGCTTTTTTTTTTTTTTTTTTTTACTGATGCTTCTTGCTATTGTGCTATCCCTTTTCCTGCTGTTACGCTTTATTAATCCCCACCACGGGATTAATAAAGGATTCTCTCATCTTATTTATTCATTTAATTTATATTTTTGCTTTTAAAGGTCTAAATTTTATCCAAGAGGTTCCTCGTTTTGCAAGTCAGACAACCTGCGACGCTTTTCCGGCATGCTGGACTTTCATTCGTGCGAGTTTCCGCGGAGGTTTAACTCCAGTTTCTATTGTCTCTTCATGGTCTGAAGGCATGTTGGCTTGCATCCGGCAACTTCAGTCCAAAAGTATCGGCATCATCCTTTGAAAAGCCAAACCAGTCAAATCCCACATTCCCATCCCTCAATCCCACCTCATTCCCAGCCGCTATGCACATCAAACGGGAAGATTTTTTTTTTTGGGCGGCGTGGCTCAGGAGGTACAGTGATTGTCATGGTTCAATCCCCAGTTCCTTGAGAGAGTATGTCAAAGTGTCCTTGAGCAAGACAATGAACCCCCTAACCCGCTCCTGATGGGCAGCTTGGCACCTTGCACCGCATCCGCTGCCATCAGTGTATGAATGGGTGAATGTGGGGCAAACACTGAAAAGAGAGTGGTTAGTAGACTAGAAAAGCGCCATAGAAATACAGCCCATTTACCATTTGTTCTGTTATTTTCCTAAAATGAGCAGTTCGCTGGATAAGCATGCATAGAAATCATATCAAAACAAGCAGGAATGACTCCACTCATTTCTATGGCCGCACATTGAAGCAGTTTTTTTTGGGCCAAATCCAGAATCCAAATCATTTTGCCGAAACAGCGATGGGATAATGGGGCTCCCCGGCGGTTCTTTGCCTCCACCTCGTGCCTTAAAACTGATTAACGCACACCTACCGCTTGATTGTCCCTCATGTGAGCCACTGACCGACCGCCTGCGTCTTCCTCCCCTAAGCATCAGCAGCCGGCGGTCCAAAAACAGGAGGGATGGATTCCACTCCTTTAACACTCTTTGCAAGTGTGATGCAGAGGTGAGCGGCAAGGGCAAGGCACCAACAAACACAGATAAAACAGGTACATCATCGCAAGCATCATTTTTCCAAGTACCTTCAAGCTCGGTCACTCAAAGATAATAAAATCTCCGCTGCAGAGTTTGGTAACGAGTACTCACCTGCATGTGGACAGCGTCAAGCCAGATCAGTGAGTGCATATTTTAGCACTGCATCCATCTGAAAAGATCTGTGTACAGTGGTCCCTCGTTTATCGCGGGAGTTACGTTCTAAAAATAACCCGCAATAGGCGAAATTCGCGAAGTAGTCAGCTTTGTTTTTTACAATTATTATAGATGTTTTAAGGCCGTAAAACCCCTCACTACACACTTTATACACTTTTCTCAGACAGGCGTTAACATTTTCTCACTTGTTTAAACACTCTCAAAGTTCAAACCTTTGTAGAAAAATAAGTCCAGTATAATGAACGCATTCTGTACTGTACAGGAGACACGGCACGGAGGAGATTGATTGACAATGGTCTGCAGTCCCTTAGCCAATCAGGACGCAGAACACAATGCGCTGTAAAACAAACAAACAAAAAAAAAAGCATGCAAAATTGCACTAAAAAACGTCCACGAAACTGCAAGGCTGCGAAAGGTGAACCGCGTTATAGCGAGGGACAACTGTACATACATTAAATGGGATTGAATAGGCGTCTTGTTGTTGAATATTGTCTGAGAAGCTAGATTGAAATAATTCAGTCAGTTTGGGGCTTAATGAAGGATGTACAGGCACATGATGTAGTGCAGTGGATCCCAACCTGGAGGGGGGGTCACCTGTAAAATCCATTTCTACAGCTTTCACTCCGATTTAACCACTGCCGTAATGGATTACAGTGTATATAAATATATGTTCGGTCGCCTATGTACTATTGATAAATTGGATTAGTGAGAGCTGGACGGTATGCCTTCGGGTTGTGACAGCTCTCTCGTCAGATTTGCTGCGGTGGCATCCCTGTTCCCTTGCCTTGTCACGGTGCTCGGCCTCTTCCTCTGTCTCCCTCTCTACAAAGTCCGACAGTGCGCATTCTGCTGAGGAATCATTTGCTCACATTGCATGTTTGCGCTGTGTCCTGATGGCTTATTAACATGGTGGTTTTGTGACTCGGCGTTTGACATGGCATAGGTGTTGGGTGATCCTTTCGGTACTACTGAGCAGCTGAAATTGTGTGTATGGCGGGTTGGAGAGTTTCTGTATAGTGTCCAAATGGCCACAGCATTTGATTATAATGACTGATGCCTGTTTCCTAGTGGATAGATTTGACTGTCATCCACGAAAAAACAACCCCATAGGTTGCTTGTGCAAACATCTTATTATGACCTGCAGTTACATTTTAAAGTTGAGCAAGTGAGGTGACACGCCAAAGTATAACAAGTGACAAAATCCGCATTGGGACATGGTTAAGGTGGTCAGTGGGTCATCCTTAATTGTCTGTATCCATCCGCTGTTGTGAAAGACAGTTTTCTGGTGTTATTTGGCAGGAAATAGTTCCTAACGAAAGCCTTTGACCCGTAAGGCTTTGGGACATGTCAGGTGTCCGTGTAATTACGTTTGGAAAAAGCCATCGCTGTTTTGTTTTTCACATGGAAATTGTCGACGGTTTGGGCTCCACAAACGAAAACCCATCCAGCCCCATTGTCCTGGGGTGAAGGGAGACAGGGACCCTCGCCAAACACACAGAAATGATCTGGATGGGTCATTATTACACGAGGGGTAAGCGAGAAAATATCCTTGTTTTGGGTCAGCTGTTCCTTTAACTGTAATTTAAAATATCGAGGTTTCCCTTTAACATGTAAACCGAGAATATAACAGAGGAAAAAAAGCGGTGCAGTGAAAGATTTATAGCACTGTGTCTGTCTGCTGACTTCCCGGATTATGCTGAGGCTTGAACGCTTGACTAGGTAGTGTTCAGTGGCCTGAGGTGAGTCATGGATCCACTGGCAGTGGTACAGTGATGTGTTATTGATGCTGGATGAGAGCCTCACCACAGGCACAGCACAAATTCCACAGTGTGAGTTCAGACAGTTTGAAAACTGACAAAAGTGCAGAGGTAGTGAAATGCGGCGAGTGAGTGAGAGATTTTACATTAAATTTTTCGAACGTTCAGCTGACGCTCTAATCCAGAGCGACTTGCAATGAGCGGAACAGTGGAATAAGCATAGATATTCAACTTACATCACAGGCAGCCCATATATTGTTGACGGAGCTAAAATGTGACATAAAAATGAACTCATGTATCAGCTCAAATCTCAAGGTGATCATAGGTTTTCCCGACTCATCCCTGTGATAGATACGCTGACTTGCTGTCAGTTCAGCCATATCTCCTGCTTCTCGTGTGGCTCCGACACATTCCTTCAGCGCTTATCATCTTGGAAATGGTGTTGCATATCAATTTACCTCACACTGGGGCCGCACGGCAACACATCTTGCGGGGTTTGTAGACAAAAGTGGAAAGTCAAGTGCGTGAAACAGTGCGAGGTGCCGCCGCCGTGCCGCAGTCACAGTACATTCTGCTTGTGCGTTTATAGCTTTTCCACACACCCGCCGCTCTCCCCGAGCTTACACATAAGCTGAATCTAAACACCATAGCACTGATTTATCTTCACATGAATCTCTCTCGATGGCGGGGCACCTCGGTAGAGTACTGACGCACAAATCAAGGTTTCGCACAAAAGAGGGTCTTTCAGTGCTCAAACGTGGCAGCACACAATACCTATTGACTCACAAACAAGCCCGAGTCGCAGCATCAGAATCGAGCTGCTGGAGGTGGAAATGACATTTCTCTGACACACTGCACGCCGTCTCCTCCTTAAACTATGAATAGCGGATGACAAACCAGACCCAATAGTCTCTGGGAACAGGCAAACAGCAGCATTTGTCTGTCTGATTCATCCCCGCGCTGATTTATCGCTCCTTTAATCCTCTCACATCTGGAGTCCCAGCAACAATCTGCAGTGGAACAACACAGTGCAGCCTATCGGGTCTGCTCACACTGTTCCTTCGGCCATGATCAGATAGGCCGCTATTTTTTTTTTTTTTTTTTTTTTTTTTTTTTTTTTATCCTGCTCAAACGCAAAGGGCAGCTGTGAGCGTGGCTACGAACAGAGGCAGCAAAGGCTCAAAGGGCACAAGGAGTGTTATATCATTCTCATTGCCATGCAGCACAAAGTTTGACAACAACTTGCAAGCTGTTTAACTTACATTAGCCGCCTAGCCACAGGCTTATGGGCAATAACAGTGGACAAGAAAAAGTGTCTGGTTATTTTTGAATCCGAGGGCGACGAGTCCATTGCACGATAATATCAACACATCACTGGCTGATATTGGCTTTAAAATGAAACATCATATCGGCCTGAAATGAAAAATGTTCTGTAAAATTAAATATGGCATGTTTTACGTAACCTAAAGTTAAAATAGTTTTCTTATTAAGCCCAGTGAATTTGAAAAAAAAATTGCATTTTCTCTTGAATCCACTTCAGGAAAGACTTGATGTTTTCTTAGGTGGGAAAAAAATGTGTGCATGTATTAGTACTGGCATTGGAAATCGGTCAAAAGGGTTGGAAAATATTGGCATATCGGATATCAGATATTGGCAAACAGAGGTGATGGTGAAATTAGTGAGATGGCACAGCTCTTCATCATTTCCAGTGTTTGGGTCAGGTGACTTGGTGTCTTTCAGTCGAATGAATCAGGAGAAAAGTGAGATTATTGCAGACCGGCCTGCTGTGTTTCAGCTCAGCTGCTGCAGCGACGTTGGACATTGCAGGAAGTGCATTCCATTGCCACATTATTGGCATGGCTTATGTGTCATCGACCTTAATTAGAGCATCTTAAAAGTTAAAGTTAGTGTTACTCACCAGGAAAGGCAGCTAACTTGATGGTCAAAGATCTAAGTAGGGATCACAGATCGATGTGTGACTTTCTAGCCTCTGCTGGCCTGTTTTGGACAAAAAAGTGGTGGAATGATGGATTTTGACACTGAGGTCTGGATTTTTTGTTTTTTTATTTTTAATAAAAACACAGATTGGCCCACTACAGCGCCACCACCAGGCCAACATAGTCCTAAACTTGATGCTCAATATCTTGGACACTGCAGGGCCAAATCTGATGAACCTTTAGGGAATGATGTGTTTTTACATCAGCATCCTCTATGCACAAACTGAAACTGATTGGTACACCACAGAGGCGTCTTCGCCCTGCAAGAAGATATATATACTGTATGTTGGACAGTAACTGTGATCACAGTAATGGCCTGGTGCAGGTCTGTGTAAAAATAAATAAAGGCCTGCAGCGAATAGCCGCCTGGTTCTTTTAAACGCCTGGGGCCCAAGTTGATTTTGCGTATTAAACGCCCGGGCGATTAATTGGGGAAATACGGTAACTTGATGGTCAAAGATCTAAGAAGGGATCACAGATTGATCGACCTTCTAGCCTCTGCTGGCCTGTTTTGGACAAAACTTGGTGGAATGATGGATTTTGACACCAAAGTCTGGATATATATTTTTTTTTAACATAAACCATTGGCCCACTACAGCGCCACCACAAGGCCAACATAGTCCTAAACTTCATGCTCAATATCTTGGACACTGCAGGGCCAAATCTGATGAACCTTTAGGGAATGATGCGTTTTTACATCAGCATCCTCTACGCACAAACTGAAACTGATTGGTCCACCACTTCGCCCTCCAAGAAGATTTATTTTTTTTCTTGCAGGTTGACATAACATCAAATGTGGCACTGTGTCCTGGTCATGCTTGACTGCTTTTTGTCCAACATGGTCATATATGTCCATCTGCCGTTATCAGGCCTTTTAAAACAATAAAAAAAAAAAGCACAAACCTAACGGGGCTGCAGAGTAAGCATGGATGCTGAGATGATTATTTTGATAAGCAAAGATATTTTTGGTTGTTGTTTTGAATCTCTGGACAAAATGGAAAAATTGAGGAGGGGGAAGCGAATGAGCAGAACGCCCACCCGCCCACCCCCTCCTCCATCAGCTACTGTTGCAGCGCTCTGGGACTAAACAAGCCCAAATGTTCCAGGGGAGCGGCTCAGTTGCCAACAGTAGAAAATGATGGCGTTAGCAGGGAGGGTTGAGGTGTGAATGCATGTAACTGCATGAGTGACAAGCATGACTTCACCGAGAGGGAGCACGAATCCTTCAGCGTGCGTTGTGCGGATAAAAAAAAAAAAAAAGATGACAACTTTGACAGTGATTGCAAAATGACAGAGGATTATTAATAATGACCTGCGAGTGCTTCTGATTTTGAATGCCAGAACGATAAAAAAGCCAACCACTCTGTGTTTCAAACATTTGGCAGGCAGGCTTTTTGTGTCCTCATTTTTTTTTTTTCCCCACATAGTTTCCGCAGTGCTCCGCCGAGACACACACACACACACACACAAACCATCTCAATCACTACTTATTTTCTCAGCAGTGTTAGTTCTCCTTAAGGCATCCCAACACAGCTACTGGCTTGGACACATCAGCATCTTCATCAAGGATTTGTGCGTTCCAGTGAATGAATACTTAAAATATGCTGTTTCATGGCTCCTTTCATCCAAATCACCGTGCACATATTTTTAGCATCGACAGTCCAACTGGGAATCAAACCCCTAACCCTGGCAGTGTTAGTGCAGCGCTCTGCCCGTTGAGCTACACGGGGCTGCTTCGTTCCATGAATCTGTAATTAATTACAACAATCCATATTCATTGTTACTAACATGAGATAAAGGACTTAAGGGAAAACATATCAATGCAATGTTGTCAGCCAGCCAAATACTATCATCTAATGAATATAGATGATGCTCATTCATGCATTTATGCAGTAGGTTTTTAGAAAAAGTAATGAATTCAGCTAGGCTCGACAGTGCAGTCCCTTTCTCAAAATTATCAGTGATACTGGACTTTTTTTTTTTTTATCAAGATAAACTTTCCAAATCTTGTTTTAAAGTGAGTCAGAACACATTCTTGTTTACAGCAAGAGCCGGAGGGGATTAGCAGCAGAGGAACGGAGCGGAGCTGTAATGAAGACCACCTTAGCCGAGTCCAAGTTGTTTCCAAAACAATAATGTATTGATTCAAGTGGACTCTGGTTATAAAAAAAAAAAAAAAAAAAAAAAAAAAAAAAAACGCTTTCGAGACCATAAATGTGCAAAGCCTCATCTTGAGTCGGGACCGGGCCGGAGAGGGTTGAGACCACAGGCAATAAACTGTAGATGTTACTCCAAATATACAGGGTGACCCAAAAAAACGGGAATCTTTGAAGTGCGTATTGGCAGACATGAGCAAGTGGCAGCACAATTTTTAAAAAATGAATATTCCTTCATTGTTTCTTAAATGGCATGTTTTAAGGTTTCAATTACTATGAATAAAATATTTTTCTTCCATCACTCTTGGTTTTATTGGATTGTTAAAAAGTTCCCGTTTCTTTGTGTCACCCTGTGTAAGAGTAGTACTTACTGTGCTTCTCAACATACAACCAATTAAAGCACTGAAAAAAGTCATTTAGCCTCTTATTGGGTCTTTAAATGTGAACAAATCTGCCAGTGGGGTGAGATAATCTCGTTTCCAATGTTAATCAACTTCCAGGATCTTCTTGAATCAAGACTTAAGGCTCTTTTCAACGCGACTTTTGACATCCAATCAGGCCAGGATGCATTAACTGTCAAGTCTGGACGCTCCGAGATCGGATCTTGCTCGTATTTGGATCCGATCAGCCGGATCACATGCCGAGCTGGCCTGGATCGCATTGAGTTCGGATGTCCCCATGGTGTGTGGACACCATGGGGGCACAATTTGGATAATTTATCAATACACAGAGTGGAATATATCCAGGCAGGTCACATGGAAGTGTCAAGCCTGGACAGTGTAGAACCATCTACATGACTTTTTTAAGATTATTCTGAAGGCCACACAGAGTTTTGACAAACGAATGCTTAAAAGTTGGAGTACAATTCCAAATTATACACCAGTGGGATCCCTTAATGTTTGTTGTTGCACCAAATGGAGAAAAATGGGCACATAAACGTTGAGTCAACATCCAGGAAGGTCAAAACCAAGACACGTCGGAGTCCAAAGCGGTGCAGCCGTGCGACGGAGGGTGACACGTGTTCGCACAGCGACATGCCCGGCGCTGCACCGACAGCCTCGCGCCGTAAACCGCTGAATATGAAGCGATCCTCGTCGGAGCAGCTCAGGGACTTCAGTGATTTGCTCAAGGACAGCCGGATGGCAGTTTTTAAAGGAAGGCAGAGCGGCTCGCTTCATTCACACTCTACATGTCTCAAAGGCAGTCCAGGGAACTGCACTGCTGAAAAAAAAAAATCTCCATTTTATCAAATCATTTAGATTCATTTTCCATGTTATAATATGGAATGAGAGAATCCCACTTGTTTCCAGCGCTAATTGACTTGTTTCCTAGCATTTTGCTGAATCAAGTGCCATTTTCTGGATGCCTGTGGGCTGATTATTTTGCCTTATCCTGCCTTGTTTCAACATATCTAGACTTGTTCCAGGAAAAATTGCTGAGGCAAGTGAAACTGCGGTGGGAAAGTGGGATTATCACTTCCAAATGTCAGATTTTTTTTACTCATTTTGGGGGAAAAAACTATAATTTTTTTAAGCCTGAGACTAAATAAGTTGAAAAGATGCAGATGTTTACGCTGTACGGCATCGACCTTATAGATCAGCCTTGATTTTGGCTGAGTGGGAGATAACGGTAATGAACACTATGTTGGCTATAACATATATAAACTGAATTTTCTTTTTTCAAGGAAACGGGGGTCGAGTCATGTCAAGGAAGGATTTTATGCTCATGTGGATGGTGGAAAAAGAGCTGCAAACCGGACGATATCCTTTATATTCTGTGCACTTGGTGTGTGACTCATGTAGTTTATTACAGCAGCTGTCCATCCATTCACTGCACTGGAAGCAGTCCACTGTCCTTGCAACAACACATAGCCTGGCCTTGCCTCCTCTGCTTTTTGTTTGTTTTTTATATTCAAGATTGTTTGGGATGATCGTTGGCCCACTTTCACGTCACATCTCCTGAACGCTGCCCAGTTCATTACATTTTTTTTTTTTTCACCTCAGACTGTGGCGAGTTATAATGCTGATGACGGCACTCGGTATTGAACTCGAGTTGCTGTTGCCGCATCATTATAGGATGAATGCAGTGAAACCATCTTCACTGTCTTGCAATGAAAGGCTGCTCAATGACAAGCAAAAATAACACTTTGGGTTTTAAAGGATTTATTCCACCATGGAGAGGAATAAAGCCCCCGAGAGGCCGCGCCGCTCTCAGCTGACAGATGTGTTGAATTTTATAATTGAAATATATCGGCTTTCACAGCGACCCTCCGTGGCTTTTCCTTAGACCCTTTTTCTTCAAAAACCAGTGTAGTAACATTTTTTAAATCACACATGGAAATAATATTTCTAGCTGTAAATTAACTTCAGTTGACGGCTTACTGGCCTTTTAAAATGTATTTGCCTTTTTAGTGTTAAACTGTGATAAAGTGCTGTTGGTACACAGTACGACTGTGTATGTAATGAAAATTACAAGCGTGATTATACTGTATTTACATTACAGTTACAAATGTATTGTATCTGTACTACAAACGTGTTGCTACTTGTTACAGACTTTACTACTTGTCACTATGCACTAAGAATATTAAGACGGCAAAATAAAATGTTGCCCACAAAATGAAAATGTTGCCTCTGACATGAGGTGAAGTGAAGCTGAAGGAGACACTTAAATAAAAATAATAATAACAAACGTGAATGAAACTTACTAGAAACCATCACAAAACTTTACAAGATAATAAAAAACGCTCCAAGGACAAAAACTTTGGGTCAGCTGCTCGCTTCGCTCCAGCCGTATCTCAAAATGCAAAAAGCCAAATAAGCCTTATCCTGTAATCTGTTCTAATCTGTCTGACTGATGCTGTCAGCACGGTGCAAAATTATACAACAAAATGTGTGTTTATGAAAGAGCAAAGATCAAATCTACCAAAATGATGAGTTCTGCTCTTTAAACAGACAGAAATAAAAGGTATTCCATTTCTGCAAAATAGTGGAAAACCTCCAAAGTAAATATTTCAATATTTCCAGACATTTGTGCAGAAATTCCCATTTTTCTTTATGTGTGGCAGTTAAATATTAGTATTCATGTAGTTATTATATATGTATTATGTTAGTAAGAGTAATTACATATGAGAGATAAATATTTGCATATGCGATGACTGTTTGAACTGGTTGATTAGTAGGAACGACTTGATCTGATAGCATTTCTAATAATACATCTGTCTAACATTATGATGTTAAACTTGTTAAACTCAGAAAAAATCTGCTGCATAATCGTATCAGTCTAGAGATGTGCTCACATCAAGCATGCAAAGTGTGAACGTGAACGACCCAAAGGCAAAGATTTATCAAAGGAAACTTTTCTTTCAGAAAAAAAGAAATAAAGAATAAAGAAAGAAATGATTGCGGTCAAAGTGTTGGCTACTATAAGTGCTTTGTGAATGTAAAACGTGACGCTGCATTCATATGGTGGCCTAAAAAGTTTTTACTATTCTTTTTTTTTTTTTATTGAGGATTTTTTTTTTTATTGAGGATTTTCCTCAAAAAAAAAAAAAAAAAAAAAGTGCATACTCATAACAATATAATCTCCCTCATTCGTCACATAGGGGCGATGTCACATTGTGGTGGCCATTTCATTCCATTACCATCCTAGGAAATGAAAACTCTCCGCCGGCCAAATCCTACTCATTCTGCCTTTAATTATATTTTACCAAAATGAATAAAATTCTGTCACCGATATCCAACCAAAACCCCAAACATGGCAGAGTGTTTTTTTTCTCTATGAAAAGTTGAAGATGGAAGCTGTTGCTTATTATATTATCTTAGCTGGGAGAGTAGAAAACAGCAGCTGCACAAAACCTACGGAGACAAATTAATTTCGATATTATTCATGACTTAGGGCAGCAGTTGGGGAAGATGGTAATGCTGTGGCTGAGTGTGGTCTGCGGACGCGGTAGGTGGTCGTTTATAGCGACATTAGCTCGGCTTACCGTCTCTCTCCGGCTGAAAACAGCAAACATCTGGCTTGTAATCGGCCGCAGATGTGACACAATGTGAATTCAGCTCGAGTGTGGGGTCTGATAAATGGTGAGAGCGGGTCAAAACGGGGCGGGGGGCGGCGGAGGAATGCAAAATGTCTCTCCTGATTAGCTCGGGCTCGCAAGTGATACGTTCTCGTGAAGCCGGGCACATTACCGTGGAGTGGCTGTGTCCTTGTTTAGGCTGGGCACGCTGACAGAGCTCCTTTATATTATTCTGGAAAATCAGCACCTTTACTATCGCGGCTCTACAGCCTGTCAACCCGCTCCACCTGGGCTCCCTTTCAAACCGAATGAACTTTTAACAGCCCCGCTTTTCAAACCCCCTCGCTCCCTCCGACTGCCAAGATAAAGAGGCAATCACCGCCGGGGTGACAAGAGTAGGCTTCATAAACCCAAAGAAATGCGGAGGTGATCAAATGTAACCTTTTCGCGTGTGGCGAGAGACAGGGACATTGTTGTCTCCATTTTCTGCTGAATCACTCCAAAAATCCAGCCTCCGGAAAAAATAAAAAAAATCCGCCGCACGATGAGGAGGGTGTTTCTGTCACTCAGAGCTTCCTGGGAAAAAAATTAGAGCTTTGAATAAACAAAAAATATAATAATCACAGTGCTTATACAGAGGCACCGGCTTTCATCTGCTGAAGTGTCCTTAAGCAAGACGTCAGCCGGCTGCAGGTGCTGATCCCTCGACCTCTGACATTCCCGGAGAAACAGAAACAGACTTTCCCTACAAGAAGCAATAAAGTAGCACATTATTATGATGACCCGCAGGTCCTCGGAGGCTGTCACAACTCCACCGTCCTGAAAACTTTACTTTTTTTTTTTTTTTTTTTTGCAGCTATGTTGATTTTTTTTTTTTTTTTCCCAGCAGAATCAAACGTTCGCTGCTGCTGCTGCTGATGTAGGGAACAGAGCGGAGAGGGGAACCGGGCCGGAGGGTTCCTGCTCGTGTCAGTGAAAAACCCGAGTCGTGTCGCATCGCTTTGGAAAATAAAATCAACCAAAGACACTGAGGAGACGGAGACACGAGCAGCAGACACCGAACCTGACAGACAGACAGACAGGCTGACAGGCAGACAGGCTGGCAGACAGACAGACAGAGCGAGGCTCACCACAGCCACACTGACTCTGTCATCTGGTGACCATCTCAGACAGACAGGCAGACAGAAAGACAGGCAGATATAGGCCGACAGACAGATGTAGACAGACAGGAAGACAGACAGACAGACAGACATACACAGACAGACATATATAGACAGACAGGACGACAGACAGACAAGAAGACAGCATGGAAAACAGACAGACAGGCAGGAAGACAGATAGATATGGTCTGTCTGCCAAGTAGTCAGGCAGACAGACAGACAGACAGACAGACAGACAGACAGATAGATAGATAGATAGATAGATAGATAGATAAACAGTCAGACAGACAGGCAGGCACACAGACAGACAGACAGACAGACAGACAGATAGGTAGATAGATAGATAGATAGATAGATAGATAGATAGTCAGGCAGACAGACAAACAGACAGACAGACAGACAGACAGACAGACAGACAGATAGATAGATAGATAGATAGACAGGCAGTCAGACAGACAGACAGACAGACAGACAGAACAAGATGTTTTTGCTCTGGCAGCACCAACACAAAAAAGAACACCTGGAAACAAAAATGTTTTTTTTCTCTGATTGTTTGTTCAGAGAATGTTTTGCCTGCCCACCAAAAAAAAAAAATGACTCACCTTTCTCAAGGCAATCACACGCTGAGGCGTGGACATGCTGCCCACATCAATCTAATTGTTGCATTACAATTCATGTATAACACATGAAATCCTCGCCGGCTCTCTCACCGGCTCTCTCACCGGCTCCCCGGCCAATCTAATCCGCCGAGCTCCCGCGGGCTAAACCGTGCAAAGCGCCGCTCCCGCCGCACTCGGTCAAGGGTACCTGGCTGCTCTCATCAGCCGTGACCCCCCGTGAGCCAAAGGAATCAATTGTTTTTCCTGTCAATTCTCTCCATACGCTGCCGCCGCGGACGGAGCTGATGGCCCCCTCACCTCGGCGCTGCCTCTGTTTATTGATTCAGATCTGGTATGTCAACACTGTGAGAGCAGATAAGACCCGGGCCGGCTCATAAACACTACTTGGCAGTTCCAATCAGGTGAAGAGATAAGGCCACAGAGGACAGTAACTAAGCCAGAGGTTTGTAAAGCGGCGCACGGCTGTCCACCCTCTCTTCATCTGCTTCGATCAAGCCGAGCACACCTGTCTGATTGGTACCTAGCATTATGGCTTATTCTACTCTGTCATATTGAACCTCAATTGGCTCTTTTATTGTTATGTTGATGCAGAGGTATGGATCCAGTGTGAGTCAGAGCTGTGGCCATTGTCCATCAACAGTTTACTGTGTTAAAGGTTATTATGTTGTATGACAATCGAAAAACAATTTTTCTTACAAGCTTTGGCTGCGTCCTGTGCACTTTTTTTTTTTCCTAGGATGGCGAAGTCATGACCTAATTGACTTACATTCATTCTCTACACCTTTTCCTGAATGTTAGCCATGGCCAACTTATGCCTAACACTAAACTTAGCCCTATCCTTAACCTAACCCTAATCCTAATCTTAAACCCTGACCTTAATCAATAAGATAAAATGATCACTCAAATGACTTCACCATCCTAGGAAAAAAAAAAATACAAGAATATGATCATTTTCCACTAAAGAAATGGAAAGAATAGAAGAATATGATCATTTTCCACTGGGTCTTGGAGGAGGATTAATTTAATAATAACAACAATAATAATAATAATTCATTTTATTTAGTGGCGCCTTTCATGACACTCAAGTCACCTTACAAAGCAAAATACATTAAAACAAGTGCATACAATAATACATTCAAACTTTCTTTCGTTTCTTTCGTGTTCGCTGTATGCTGCTTCCCAACGTCTGCAAGGTCGCACATTGATTTTTTTTTTTCTTTTTCATTCTTATGATTTTGCATCGCTGTCTCGAATTTCTTTTGTATGCTCAACTTGCACATGATTGGCATTGCTTTTCCACTGTGCTCACACATCTCTTGACAGAACATTATTTTAATCGAGTGATCCAAGGAAGGAACAATCCAAGGATTATCAGGTGGACAGCTTCACCCAAACTTGAAGAGCTCTCCCACGTTTGCAATTACCGATTTGAGGGTCAGGAACTCAAAGCCCAGTGGGAAAAGCGAGAGCGTTTCCTCCGTAGAAAACAGCATTAAGGGTTCCTGGTTCCACGAATGGGTTCCTGTTTCTACAATTGAGACAAGTTACTAGAAGTCAGGGTATTTCCCCACCTCCTCTACCTTCCTCTCCTCAAAACTATTCATGACTACAGTAACAACACATGTACAAGAAAAAAAAAAAAAAAAAAAAAAGAGAAATCTGAAATTGTTGTTTTTCAAATAGAGGATGATTGATTTGTTTGCTTCTCCATGGCAACAGACAATGCTCTTCTCCAAGGGCGGTCAAAATATGAGTATTAGGTGCTAAATGATGATGCATGCGTGCCGTAGCTGATGCTTGTCTCACAGGTTCAGTGTTAAATTACCATGACAACAAGAAGCACAGGTGTTGCTCTGCAGCCGACCCTGATTCCACTGCAAAAAAGAAATGAGAGAGAAACAGTTATGAGGGAAAAGTTGATTTTTTTTTTTTTCCCGCTATCTAACCCTGCAGATGTTGCCATTGTAGACATACAACTTTCAATTGCATTTTTGAAAAAAAAAAAAAAAGAAAAAAAGACAAGAATTATTTGCAGTTGTAAGGTCTGGTAAATAGTTAGCTAAGAGACATGAGTGTTTTTCTCACTGTTATTTTTCTGCAACATACTCATTTGGGTCTTCAGTGTAACAATCAGGAAAAAAATGTCCACACTGATGCAAGATAGAGGCAGCCGAACTGCTGTGCCGGCTACAATGGCTTCTACCAAATACTGTGCCATTCACCGACAAATAGCTATTTCACTTCGTCATAGAAGCTGAAAATTTGCGGGAGTTAATAGAAATTGACCACACAGTGAAGGTCAATGTGTTACTGCTATTGTAATGGGTACCCTCTCTATTCAAAGGCCTCTGGGTGTTTTTTTGCTGTGATGCTTATCCTTTTACCAGACCTCCTGTGTTCCTCCTGCGCCGATTACACTGAAGACCTGAAAGACATTTATGGAAACCTTTGACAACAGGCCGGCTGCGGTGACCTCCAAAGGCCGTCCGCTGGTCCACCTCCTCACGTTATGCAGCTCAAGTTAAAGGTTCACATTTTCAATTTAGGCTTTTAGCGGGCGTTTTTTCGTCCACAGAGAGTGTGACAGTGGAATAAGCATTATTCCCAGATTGTAAACATCATAGTTGATGCACGAAATTATTGTTGTGACCCCCTCATGTGTGATGTATGAGGTGCTGGGAAGTAAGACAGTAGAACTTTTGCTTTCAAGAGTTGGGCATCAAAAAAAAAAAAAAAAAAAAAAAAAAAAATACAATCTTAAAGGCACCATTCAACCAAAATACAAAAAAAAATTCTAAAAATTACATTCTCATACAACCACACTGCATTTTTAGTGACATTTAAGGAGAAATGTATTTTGTCGTGGATTATGTTTGTTTCTCATGTATCACAAATTAGTTTCTAACGAGCATATCTTGTATATCATGTTGGGCGGCATTTTAGCCACTTTCATTACCTTTAGACACCAAAATCACTTAGTTAAGGTAAGGGAAAGGTTAGGTTTAGGCATAAAAAACACTTGGTTACAGTAATGTAACATAGTAATACCTGCAAAAAATGAGCACTGCAGTTGCTTTGTGCTGGGCTGTTCCTGGTGGTGGCGCTGTCTTGACTTTCACACGATTTTGCACTGACCTGGAAGGACACTTGTCCTTGTGCTTGTTGTGTGAGAGTGTATGCTGTATTTTCAAAAGGCAGGGCCTGCAGATTTCTGTGTGACATGGCGAGCTTTCTGTCCCGTTGCTATCGTCGCCATCCCCAAAACAACGACATGGATGCCAATCATAATCCACGGCCATCGGGTTGGAAAGCGCCGTTGCTGTTGAGCTTTTCACAGGACAATTTTGGACCATTTGAGCTCCACAAAAGAAAAAAAAAAAAAAAAAACACCCATCCAGCTTTTTTTTTTTTTTTTTTTTTTTTTGTACCAGGGAGATGGGAGACTGCAGAAAACGTCAAACTTCGCCAAATCACTCCCAAATGATCTGGATGAATACATCACACTTGGAGAAAGTGGGGAAATATCTTTAATGGTGTTTTTGGTGAATTGTACCCTTAGAATTTACCGATTCACAACCCAAAGGAAAGCGACAGTAATGGACAATATATAAATAAAAGTGTCCTGTGTCTCCGTTCTGACATCAGACATCCAATCATAAAGGATGCTGATGAGAGAAATCGCATAAACATGGATGCAGCGCAGCCACAGAGGACGCCGCGCTGCCACAAACTCACGCCGCGCCGGAAAAGCGCGCACGAAAGCCATCCATCGTGGAGGACGGCGGCGCCGCGCGAGCGATTCAACGGAGCTGACGTGACATTTCCAGACGCTAAGTGGAGAATCACTTCCTCTGCCCACCAGACGCAAATGCCACTTTCAAAGGTCTGATGACACATTGAAGTGTCAAGCAAGTTTTTTTTTTTCCCCTCTTCTTCTGTGAAAACAGATCGGATGGCACAGATGATGCCGTTTTCTCTATAAATCTGCTCAATGTGGTTCTTGTGTTGCATGATATGGTTTTTATCAATAGCAACACGCCTGAATATTTAACTAACACTGACTCACTGCTGCTGCTGAGCTATTTATGGTGTGTGTTTTATGCTTAATTCTCTCACTCATCACATGCTACAGTTTGTATTTGTCTTAGTCTGTATCTCGCTAATCTCACACACACTCCCTAAATAAATCAAAGACATACAGGAGCACCCGACTGGGAAATGTTATATTATGCATTCATGTTTGACAATCATATATTTGCTTATGTTCACCGTTAAAATCATGTAACCACTTTTATTCCATTATTATTCTTAAATCATACGAGTTTCTAAGCCAAAGAAGCAAATCAACATCCTTGTTACATTTTACTCGCTCCTCAGCTGTGGTAAAAAAAAACGCTGAGTCATGCTTCTGAAACTCTTGACCTCGTAGGGATTTTGCCTTGTGTTCAGCAAAAGCGTCGGCCATTCACAATCGAACAAGAAGGTTTGAGCGGTGAAGATTTCCTTTGTCTCGCTGAATCGGCCCACGCCGAGCAACTTCGGCTCCGTTGCTGTAAAGGTTTTTCAATTATTATTAAAGCCTAAGGAACGTCTACTTTGACTGTTTTCTCTCCTTTATGAAAGAATTTCCACCGCAGCGGTAATATTACTCTGGAAATAAATGTTGATGTCAGTATGTGTGCTGTTGTGTTATTATTGTGCAATTTCCGTACATGGTAAAGACCTAATCTGACCCCTTTTTTTTTTTTTAATTTTTACTAATTCATTTATTTATTTTATGAAGTGTGCACTGAGATTCCAGCATTGTGGGCCTGCTGGAACACAGCTCAGCCTGTTTTCTCGCCAAAACAGGCCTCCTACTACCCAAAAGATGAGGCATCGAGGCATCTCAACCTTATTTTGAGAAATCCTCCCTCGCCCAACTGTATGAATCTATTGTACGGCATCAATATTTCATGCCGGTTTGATAGTAAACTCTAAATAAGAGAACAGCGCTTTAAATAATCATGCTTTTTGTGGTCTGCCGCTTGCTATTCCGAGAAACACAGTCTCACAAGCCTACCTTGTAGATGCTACTCACGCACTCTTTGTGGGTTAAAAAAAAAAAAGGAGAAGAAGAAACTGCAAGAAAACATTCACATCTCTTACACTGTGCGAGAGGGAAAATGCTAATTTTGTCCTCTTTAACTACACTTTAATCAGCTAAAGTGATGCCAGATATTCATTACATCATATAGTTGCTGCTACTCCAATCAGTATGAGCAGAGAGTTTCTTCTCTAAATCAAGCGCTCCGGTTTGAGAATTGTCAACTGCCTGCAGATTTTTTATTTATTTATTTATTTATTTATTTTTGGGGTAATAATACAACACCAAGCAGTGACAACGATTGAATTTGAATGTGTGTATGATGCACAGATTATATCAGAGGCAGGCCTGTCACAGGCTGTTTGGAGGGAGGTCAGCCGTGGTTACAAGGGACACGTCAAGGAGGAGGCGATAATGCTGCCGTCGCTCCTTTTGCTGTCACTCCTCCGACACGGTGGCGCGCCTCCCCGTATCAGGAGCAACACGGCGCGACACGTCTCCGCCGGCGTCATTTTGCAAAGGTGCACGGAGGAAGAAGACAAAAATAGATGTTAAAAAAAATAAATAAATAACTAAATAAAAATCGGTGTTAGTTCCCTGAGTTAAAGGGACAATAAATTGGGATATTTACGACTCCGTGGCACAAAACGACGCAAATATATCTGTGGGCGGGTGATAGGGTTGGGGATCGATACCAATGACTCAACAAGTATCTCGGCTGCAGTTTGTGATTGTGAAAGCCGAGGCGCAAACAAGCTGAAACCATGAGAAGGTGAACCGGCGCACACCTCGAATAAGCACTCGATCTTTACGTGAATTCAAGCTCTTTGGCAAAAAGAGTAGTTTCTTCGTGCAACAGTGAGCGGCACCATATGATGCACTGATGGTTTGCAAACTAAAAAAAGTGCATCTGTCCGTGTTTGGTCACAGCCAGATAAAGATATAAGGTTCATCACTGACTGTTCCCTGATTAGCAGTTGGTGAAAAGTGTAAAGCTGAGCTGATCATACACATAACGAGAAACTTCTCCCTAATCTCAAACATGCACGCTTCACAAGATTTAAAAGTAATGGTGCATCACACACTACGGCATATTGTTAAGGCCTTGTCCACACTTTTATGATTCTTTTCCTAAATGGATATTTCCTCGTCTGTTACTAAAAACGACTCCGTCCACATGATTTTCGTGTTACAAAGAACGCAAAAACAACAACAAACTACAAGTCTAGACATCAAATACCAGAGAAGGCCATTCTGAGAGTGTTTTCCTGGCAGTGAAACAAAAACAATAGTGGCGTATTATTTATTCATTCCTCGTGATTTGACATGTGTTCCTTCACCTTTATTTCTGGTACAAGGTCCAAGTGCTGTGGCAAAAAACGAAAGCGACGTGTGATTCATATGTGCGGACAGACGACGAGGTGGAGTCGCTGATTGCTGTCACGTTACAATACAAGGTGATGAAAGCCCAAGGTGTCGTCAATGCCCAAACTCTCTGATTTATATGTCCACACAGAGTTTTTTTTTTTTTTTAAATCTGCACTTTGAGTGACTTAAAATGCTGTTTATGTGTGGATAAGAGGCCAAAAGAAAGAGGAAAATGGTTGTTTTGCAAAATCTCTTAGCGTGGATCTAAGATTATAGTGCCAGAGGCAGCGATGCACCACCTCACGCGAACTCACGAGAGACAAAATGTAAAACCAAACGGAGACTGAAACGGTGCAGCAACATGCTTTAGTGAGAAAAAAGCAAAAGCAGAGGGCTAAACGAATCTGGATGAAGGAAACGGTTGGGGAGACGCGGTCAACAGGGGAGATTTTAACACAAAAACGGCCTCAGTCAGTCTGCCAGCAGTCGGGAAAATCAAGATTGGATCCGTGCACCCCTCACGTTATCAGATAATCTGGGCCAAACATCGGTACTGACCAAAGTCCCAGACCAAATGTCTCCTCCGACTGTTGGGAGGAGTGAATCAGGGATAAATTGGCCAAAAACTCCTGTAGTCTGATTGGATTACTCACACTCTTCAGTGTAATCTGAGTGCTGTCAGGTGCTTTTGGATTATTTTTTCTAGAATCTACAGAAAGACAGTTTGTCCATCTAGATATTGCAATCATAGTCACCAAGCAGTATTTCAAGTTGTGCAAAATAATGTTTATAGAGTCTACAGTCACACCACAGACGTACCATATTACCTCAGTTTAATCCAACATGTAATTGCCTATTTTTTGAGAAACATGATGTGTTTTTTGTGTCACTGGGACACGTAACAATGGCCACGTCTTTGCAAAACGATTCGTGGAAATCAGTTACATGTAGTCTATTAATCCACATTTCCACATGACAATAGTAGCCGTCCTCTTTCGTCTCACTCATTTGTCTAATTCATCTCTGGGTCCTGCACTGCGGCCAACCGGGAAAAAAAAAAAAGAAAAAAGAAAAGAAAAAGTGTGTGTGCTCTCTGCAGTGTGTGACTGCAGAGAGCAGAGAGGTTAGGAAGCAAAATAGAGCAAATTATTGAACTATTAGAGGGTGACTTCATGTAATGTACTTGTCCTCAAATTGCCATTTGGAGAGGAACACGCTGCAGTGAACTGCAGTCAGTTGATGCTGAATAACAGCAGCACCACAGGCATCTCGGCCTCTCTTTCAGAGCGCACACTTTGCAGACTGGTGCGGAGGACGGGCTCTAAATGACAGTGAGGGCGTCCACAGTCAAAACTATTAGCCCTGTGCTGTTTGACACCGGAGAACGCTGTCTCTTTTGTGGACGCCCTTAGTTTGATCTCTTCTCCTTGGGAACACTGTCTACAGACTAATGCATTCAAGCATGACCACAGCCATTTTTAATCTGGACCCTATTTTCCCCACGAGCTTTCATTACGGCCCCCTGATTCTGACCAAAAACCTGTCAGCTGCTCCATTTAAGAGCTTCTGTCTGGTGCGCAGATTTCCAGTACAATCCTAAGAACTAGCAGATTTCTTTGCATCGGCTCACATCTCCTGCTAAAAAATGTAAATGAAGATAAGGCAGAAACAACAGGGGACAATCGACATGCAGCATGTTCTGCACCTGCATGAGAGGAGATAACTCTCCATGCCAGGAGGGGGCAGTACACTTTGTTTATCACTCAAAAAAACAACAAATTTACGCACCCCTAACATTTTCACACCACTGTGAAACTGCTGAATCAGTTTTTTTAAACACACTAAGAGTGTTTGATGCGAAGTTGAACTGGCGCTGGCCTGAGAGGCTTTTACTGGTTGCAGGATTTGCTCACCACAGCTAGCTCTCTTTGTTTAGGCAGCACAAAACAGCACAACCTGAATTATATTTCTCTTCTTGTACCGATTTGCTAAAGGCTGAGCAGCAAATCAGAAAGCTCCCTCTCACTAGCTACGTTTCCATCAACTTATTTTAAGCACACTTTGAAGTACTACAGGAGAAAAGGTGGTAACACTTTACAGTAAGAGTACAACAATTAACGTTAGTTAATGCCGTAATAAACATTAAGTAACAGGTAATAAATATTAAGTAATAGTTAACTAAACGTTAACTAATGTGTCTAAGAATCATGTACTAATGCTGTTCATGCTAAGGTATTAATTTATATGTTATTTAAGCGTTATTGTAGATATTATTAACATTAGTAAATGCCATAATAATCATTAACTAACAGTTAATCAATCATTACAACAACTAACGTTAACTAACGTTAATTGTTGTACTCTTATCGTAAAGTATTACCGAAAAGGTTGATGGAAACACCAAATTTTGTAAAAACTTGAAGTTGTGCTTGCTTGAGGTGGTTTTTGCCTTTTTTTGAAAAAGAGTCAATGCACTAAATGGGGGGATGGTAACATATACAAACCAAATTATATACAGCCAAAATATTTGGAACAATGACATAGCCGGGAGCCTCCACAGAGATTATTTTGTTTCAATAACAGCTCACGTCTGAGTGGATTGTCCAGATTATTACAGCCTTGCAGAGTTGCCTCCATACAAAAGTACGTAGTAAAAGCAAAGAACTTACAATTTTTAAGAAATCTGAGCGTGCATGGTGCCAACCTCTTTATGTTTTAACATTGCTAGTTAGGAGAGGCACTCGTGCTGCTGTTGTGTGGATTTGAGGAGGGCATTTGCTCCCGTCTGCTGTGGCTGTAGCCCAGTAATACTGTTAATGGAGGTTAATGGTCAGTGTGTCAGCTTGCTTCTGTCTACAACACACACAGCAGCAAGATATTCTCTGGTGAAGCACATTCATTTGGGACGAAGAGGCACGGTGATGAGGCTGCAGGCTGACAGCAGTTTGTTATTCAGAAATAAAAAACTGCCGAGTGCTTTAATTTACAAATCAGGATCATGTATTCAGTATAGCGCATTAATAAGCAATCGGCATGCTGAAAAAGACATGCTTAGGAGTATCTGCTGGCCTTAGTGAAACATTTGACTGCAATATGAGTTTTGCAACACGCTTCACTTGTGGGCATGGCCAAATTACCAGCCTGTCTGTAGTGAAGCGGGGTGAAAAAGAAACTCCCTCATTAACATGTGGCCGGGGCAGCATAAACACCTGCCTCCTGCTCCGTCTTTCTGTTAGGAAACAGCATGGCGTCGCCAACAAAGGAACCGCAGACAACAGAGAAGTTCACAGCGACAGTGCTGGTGGAGGTTTTACTCGAGGAAAATAACAAACTCATTCATATCCTCCAAAAGCGAAATGTGTTGCCCTCATGTAAAAGTGCGGCGTGAATTAGCATTTCAGACAGAGTTAACGCAGCGGGAGGAGCAAAATGTTAATCACCGACATAAAGGACAGACGGCAGGACTCATCTCCGTCTCATATCTGGAAGCAGCAACAACCACAAATATGTCACCTCTGATATATGACACTTATCACAGGTGCTTTCACTGTACGTGCAATCACTGAGTTTTTAAATTCCTGTCAGTGGGTGGTTTATGAGTGGGACACACATAAATACATATGAAATGAGGCAAAATTGTCCAAAAAAAAAAAAGGAAAAAAAAGCAGCAACCACCCCTTCAATCTAATTTCAGATGCTAAAGGTGGTGCTGGTCTTGTAAATCCTGGCACCAAACTCCAAAAGAGGGTGTGTAAATGTTGCTGTGCGCATGGAGAAGAGCTCAAACTAAGGGTGGCCACAAAAGTGACAGCGTTCTCTGGAGTCGAAAAGCACGGCGCTCATAGTTTTGACGGTGATCGCCCTCAAAGGCTGAAAAAGAAACGCCTCGAGTTATATTTTAAGATACGTACGCATGAATGCTGGATTACCGCATCGTCGTAGACTTCCAATGGGCAGCCCCTTGCCCCCCCCCCCGAAATATATTTAATTTAAACATGATGCAGTAGCCTATGTGAGCGTGTTAAAAAATTCATTACATGAGCAGCTGATCAAGCCTGTGTGACTGTGTGATACCAGCAACATTTAAGTGTGTGAAGTTCATTCGATCCTACAGGAGATGACGGGCTAATTTGTTTTTCGGGACTGTCATGGGTTTGAACAAGACAAGGGAAAAAAAAGAAGATTGTAGGTATGAGGATGTGGTCAGGCAAAGTGCAAATTAATTAACTCTGAAAAGAATGGATTATCTGGTTGCATCCAGTGGAACACAAAAGCTCAGTAGCTAATTGATCTCAAAGCATATTCTCATTAGAACAACCAACGCCCCCCTTCTATCTTCCCTTTCAGCACATGAAGCAGAACTGTAGCTCCTTTGTCTGTCGCAGATTATAGCCAGAAAGACTTGGCATAATTAAGACGGCTGAATAGACTTTTTTTTTTTTTTTTGTATCTCATTTGGAATCTGAAGTCGAGCTGTGCCCCAACGCCATCGACCAAGCGCCGTAACTCGTGATGACAGCGGTGTGGCCGGCCAGCTTTTTATGCTCTTTAGCGCCTGTCAGGGTCCATCTTGCCCCCCGACTCCCGCCATACATTGACAGGGCGAAGTCTCCGCTCTGAAGACCACCGGGTCGTGCCGCGCTGACCAATTCAGCGATTGGAGATGGGCGGCTGCCGGGCGCTGTGAGGCTCGATTAACAGACGCTAATGACCTTCGACTGACGCTGACATCTGAGCCGGGTTTAGAGTAATAATCTGTGACATCTTCATATGAACGCAGCGTTGGTGGGAAGAGCTCTAGACATCGTGGCTCGAGTAGAAGTATCACCACTTCGCTGATATTTCCCTTCAGCAAAAAGACAGAGACAAGTGTCCCCCTATGGAAAGAAAATATATTTACCAATATATTAGAATTAAATATATGGTAATATATTAGAATATATTACATTTGATATATTATATTACAATATGGAATTTGAATATATTGAAAAATATTTTATATTTGAAAATGTTTTAGCAAAACATGAAATAATATATTGGTGAAACATACACTACTCACAAAAAATTAGGGATATTCGGCTTTCGGGTGAAATTTCAGGATGAACCTAAAATGCATTATAACCTTTACAGGTGAACTTAATGTGACCTTCTGTAAACTTTTGAATGCACATGTCCAACTGTTCAATGTTTCAGTACTTTTTGCACAAGTTGCTGTTCTCTAACAAGGAGCTTAACGGCAAAATTCACATCAGGTGTTTGATGCTCCAGCTCATCGAGGTCGTATCATTAGGGAACGGCTGCTGGAGACTGGGGTACCTCAAATGAAGTGGCCTGCACTTTCTCCAGACCTGAATCCCATAGAAAACCTATGGGATCAGCTGAGTTGCCGTGTAGAGACTTGGAACCTCAATGTCCTGAGGGCCGCCCTTCAAGAAGAGTGGGATGCCATGCCTCAGCAGACAATAAGTCGACTTGTGAACAGCATGAGACGTCGGTGTCAAGCTGTAATTGATGCTCAAGGGCACATGACAAGTTATTGACACTGACATTTTTGGTTGCGGTATATCCACCACTGTTGTTGGCTTTTGTTTCAAGAAATTGTTTGAGATGAGGAAATCACCAGTGTATGCTTCTACTTAAATGCCCTGCTTTCATGATATAATATCACTGTAGCGTGAACATTTTACATTTTCCATAAATTTCACCCAAAAGCCAAATATCCCTAACTTTTTGTGAGTAGTGTATATTATTCAATATATTTATATATTGCATCAATATATTGCAATGTATTTCAATATATGGAATTATACATAAGTAATTGCACATTTCAGATATTGGAATATATTGCATATGAATATATATGTGTTTATATCCCGTAACATGTCATTTTATATTTATGAATATCCTCCATAATGTATTTAGATTTATACGTGATGAATACTGGGTACATATATTTAAACATACATGATCTATGACTTTCCAATTACATGGGAACATGTATTGGAAATACATGTACAGATATATGCCATGCATGGTCCATGCATATATCATGGTTGTTTATTGGAAAACATGCAATGTTAAAAAAAATCCCAATAAATTTTTATATATGTTGCGATATATATATATACATATATGGTATATGCATATATTGCAGTATATTTGAACATATAAAGACAAACTATTACATGTAAAAATATAGTGATGTTTTTGGTCTTGATTGCAATATATTTTTTTATGTGTATCAATATTTTGGAAAATATAAAGACTAGTTCCCATATATGGAAATATATTATCTAATAGATCACATGATCATTTCCGATATACCGCAATATATTTCTGGTTTGGTAAGGGTCCACTGCTGCCAAATCCGCTTATAATCAGCAACTTTGTTTTCTTCTAAAGTCCCTTACAGATTTTGGTAGTTGCAGATTGTGTTTTTTGGGCTTTTTTTTTCGTGAAGCTGCTTTTTTTTTTTTTTTTTGGCTCCCTGTGTGTGTGTGTGTGTGTGTGTGTGTGTGTGTGTGATGACAAGACATGGAGGACAAGGACAAGAGATTTTTTTTTTTCATACATAAATTGAGATGGCCAGTGGAAAGCTCACGGCATAAGAGGATTCCTTTTATTTGATGTTTTTTTTTAATGATTATCAGGACAGAGCTGCGTAGGTAAAAGGGCCAATAAGACGTCTTTGGCTTGGATCCACTGATTTGATGTACTTGGCCTGTTGGTTACAGGCCTGTGCAGCTTCTTAGCTTTGATTTTAGTTCATTCATTCATTATTCATTCATTCATTCACTTTCAGTTGAGCAGTTGGTTTTATTCAGCTTCTTCAGAGTTCAAAAGAAAAAAAATAAATAAATTACAGTATTTTTTTAATGGTTGCTGAAATGCAAAAGAAATTCTTATATATTCATAGATAGTGATAGTGAATGTTTTATTTCGGTCATTTTCAAGTTACAAAAATCAAATACACATGAATAGACAATATCTTATGCACATATTTTTAAACAGTAAATAATATTTCATTTCCTTTCAGTGGAAAACCAAAACAAATACATATATATACATATATACAAATAGACACAATAGACCAGATCTGGCAATGCTGCCTCTGCCATGCAACATCACACACCTTGGTGCGTCTTTCTACAGCGCTTTGTCCCAGAGATATCGCTCAAAATTTGAAGTTTGGCCTTTGGGTGACCTCAACCTTGACCTTTGGCTTAGATAAGATGTGAATCCATGAAGTTTCATCCAAATTCCCCCATTAGTTGTTGAGTTATCTTGGTAACAGACAGACAGACAATCAAACAAGTGGAGGCAAAACCATAACCTTCAGTGGTCGAGGTAATAAGTGGCTCATTGAGAAAAATAAAAAATAAAAAAATAAAAAACTACTCAGAATGACAGAGACTGGGATACTTTTTTAGAAACAACAACTTTATTCGAGGTGATCCTTCTCCATGCGCTTCTCGACTGACAAGAACACAAAGTTCAACCTCGATTCTTTTAACTGGAAAATTGGAAATTTCAGAGAAGAGGGCAGCAGCACGGAGGAGGCAGATTACTCCTCTCATGTCTTCTCCTCTGACGGAGCGTTCACCTTGAAAAGTTTACGAGTCCACTTCCCCAAGCTCTTGGAGAGCCTTCAGAATATGTACTCTGTATGATGATGTGATTTAAATTTTAAAATATAACAGACCACGCTAACCCTACCCCTCCAGCACGGCCTGTTTGCAGATCCATCAGCACACTGATACAGTAATGGATCAAACCTGCAAAATTAGTTATTAATATTAACAAATGCATGAACTCGTGTGTCAGTAATGGCACGTTCCCAACGTACAAGTCCGTCAAAGTCAACTTTATTGTCAATTCTTCTATATGCACAGCACATATAGAGGACTGAAATGATTAGATTACGGTTTTAATACTAGGATATCATAAAAAAAGAGAAAGAAATACCAAAAGGTCATGAGGATGTAAATATAAATGTAACCTCCCAACCCCTGAATGCAGCAAAAAAGCATTGCAATACTGGATATAGTTTAATGTAGTTTATTATATCAGGTGTATTAAGGCACCTTGGGGTTTTTAAAGCTTCTGCACATGAAGGATTCCTTTGGCCGTGTTGGTATTTTTCCGTCCATTGTGTACTTTCAGACCGAGGCACTAAGCAAGACTGTTTGTGTTCTTGGTATTGCTGCATTAGCTCGAGTATATTATCACACGTAGCCGTAATTGAGCACGCCTCAGGATAGGAAGAGGTCATTGGTATGCAATCATATCTGCTGCCCAACAGGGACCTGAGAGCCTTTTTTCTCAGAACCTCAGGAAAATAAGGTTGGGAAATGAGCTAAAGAGCGCAGTCAATCTCGGCTGACACCTACACCACATTTATATACTCATCCATATTTATGTACAGTGGTAGGTGATAGACGTAAATCCAAGGAAGGGCAAAAAGCTAATAAATTCAGTTCCATGCCTCTGCACATTTGGCTAACCTGAGCATGGCTGCCGAGGAGCGGCGCGGTGCCAGCGCTGCTTCCAGCCTCTGCTAAATGAGCGCCGACACTCCATCCAGAAAGCGGGACGGAGTGAGTGCTTCGACCTCACGTCGGGGATGGCAGAAAAATGCAACACAAACACGTTCACGCTGGTTATGCTTTATTTACTCGTCCAGAAGAAAGACTTTCCTCTCCCTCTTCACACTGCTTTCTTCATACTAAGTGGAACAAACGTGGCCTGAGAGAGAACGGGCGGAGAATACATTACGCTTTTCCCGGTGGGGGTCTGCTTCCTGTTTCTTGTTTTCTGTGATGTGCTGTTTCAAAGTGCTGTGTTTCAAATTGACGATATTGACCGTCCTTGGTCTCCAGAGAGCGGACAGTGACTCAATACTTAACATGGGGGGAGTATTAGTGTTTTTCCATCAGGTAGTATAAAATCTCATTATGAACATATTGAGTGGTGAATGGATATACACTTATTTACAGTCTAGCGCCCACAGCAGACCTGCGTCTTGTGGTATCCCATTGCACTGCGTGTCAGATTCCGGTCCTATTTTACAGCGGCGCAAAGTGGTGCACGGTGCGACGCAAGTTTTGATAGTTTCCAATCGGCTCAGTTGTCATTTTCCCATCCAGTGCCCACATTGTGGAGACAGCCAATGCACTTGCACCCATCTGAGTGCCCACAGGTGTGTTGGTCTTAAATGATGTGGTCTGATGTGTTGTTGGGGCAGCTGAAGGCAAACATGTGACTGAGCAACAAAAAGCAGCCGTGAAGTCAGTGCTGCAGTTTTCTCTGTTATTTTAAAGGTGCATTATCAAGATGGCAATGGTGGCCTACATAGGGGGCGCCAGCGAGTCTCCACTCTGCTTGTTCCACACACAGGGATGCTGCTTCACCTCTGGGAGTGTCGATGGAGTCCTGCTGTCCTGCTGCGATGTGTGTGTCTTGTTGTCTTCCGTATGTGGGGGTGGCCTGTACATGCAGCTCAGTCAGTGTGACGTAACGTCCGCTGCACAAAGGATTGTGGGTCAGAATGGCCAGATGAGCATGCTGACATGCATACTGCGAAATCTGACCAGATGTAGTAGAACATCCTGGTACTCTTGGCATACTGCATCTGACATACTATGTATTGGGACATACTAATTTCTTCCTCTCTGAAATTATTTTTGCCTATTAAATAGTATGGTAGTATGGGTATTGGAAGGCAGGGCAGGAAAATCCACCATTATAACAGCAATCCACCAAGGTGTGACTCACCTGGCTTTTAAAGGGGATGGGAGACGGCACTCTGATTGGTTTACTGCACGTTACGCCCAAAACACACAAAGTAGACTTTGAAACACACCTTAAATGCGGTTGCCATGCTCTTCAGCCCGTGTGCTTGGCTCGTTGAAACAGAGCTTTGTGTCTTTGTGCCGTGCGTGTCAGCATGTACCGTGAAGCAGAGTCAGCTGGACCACCGGGGTGCCGGTCTTTCCAAATTTACCTGGCTAAGTGAGGCCACGGCCTTAAAAAACTGCCACCCACTGTAAAAATGTTAATCTGTTGGGTTTAAATGAGTTTTAATGTACCATGATGGTCTTATTAATTTTTATTACATGGATAATCAGCTAAGCATATATCCACATGTGCATTGTTTATTTGGTTTAAGTGTTTGGAGCATAATAAAACTATAGATTATACTACATTATTATCAAATATTTGGCAAATGTGCTACAAAACAACTTTTTATAGTATAGTTTCAGTGTTCAAGTACATAATAATGAGTGATTGTATGACTATATGTAGTTCATGAAAGCTTTTATGTTTGCCATTGCTAATGACTTGTGTCTCGTGGGTGGGTTTATCTCAAGAGAGAGAGAAAAAAAAAAAAAAAAAAAAACTTTTGGCGCTCAAGAAGTGATGTGTTTTATGTTTCCAGGAGCAGCAACAGCAGTTTGTTTGGAATAAACCGAGGACGACTGGGTAAATAATCTGAGCAGTGATTTATATTATCTACAGAAAGTCAAACTGCTCAGCCCCTATTTGTTCAGACAGCCAGATCAAACATGATTTTTTTGGCACATCTTATTTGAGCCACATAAGTTTTCTGCAGTCTGAACTTATAAAAGCTACATGAAATCCAATTTTCTTTTTATTCTGTTGAGTTCAAACCACTTTGTAAATGGCTTCAAATGTTATTCAGATTGTATTTTTTGGCATGTAAGAGCGGCCATCATGTCTTTACTGCAGCTTTTTGTCACCGAACACACGACTACAGAGCGTCTGAGACGTCTGCATGTCTGCATCCTGAGCTCTGCAGGTCCCGAGGTCCACCTTTCATTGTCTCTGGTCACAGATCCACACACCGCTCACAACTTTACCGTCACTGACAGCAGCGGGAGACGTGGCGGATGACATTTTCCTTTTCCTCCTCCGATGTTGATGCTGATGTCTCCGGCAGATAATTTCCGCGCCGTGTGACTGGACGCTTGCTGGTGCACGGAGCAACAGAACAATCCACAACCTTTGCACCTCCAGCCAGTTGTCATCAAAACAGTCGTCACTCGGTGGTCGGCGCCGGCGCGGCTGTGTTGACGAGATTACTGTGATTACTAGAGGATTACTGCCATTACTTTATTTATACAGCACTTTTCAGACAAATACATGTAACACAGAGTGCTTCACACAATAAAACAATACCCCCCCCACCCCCAACACACACACACACACTGAACTGAGGAGACATTATCATAAATTTCATCAATTTGTAATGCCAAAAAAAAAACAAAAACAAAACAAAGGCAGGATTCAGACCAATATGAAGTAGATAAAACTTAAAATAGCGAAATAAAAGTAACAATAAAAGAGGAAGGAAATGGAAAATGAGTAAACAAATGAACAAACAAGCAAACAAATAAATAAAAAGTCCCAGCAGCAGATAAAAAAAGTAAATGAAAGGTTAAGAGTGCAAGATAGGGCACTAAAATAGTATGGTGCTCTTATTCTTACAAGATACTACGATAAGATTGTGGATATGTGAGCAAATTAAAGCAGAATCAGAGTAAAACAAAAATCAGATCTGGCTAGTCAGTTTTTTTTTTTCTTTAAATTTGATTTGTTTTCGGCTTTTCTAGTTACTTTTAGACACAGTGGAGGGAGACAGGAAAGACGGAGTGACATGCAGCAAAGGGATTGATCGATAGAATTGAATTTGGGCCACTGTGACAAGGATTTCGCTTAAATTGTATATGATATGTAATCTATGCATTTAGCCCCAAATCTGTCCACTTTTAAATTGAGATCAGGAGAATCGGTCGAAAAAAAAAATGGATTGAGAATCAAATCCAAGTTGAACTGCAACACGAAGTAACCCGAAATGATCGACAAGAGGTGTCTGGGAAGTGTGGTGCAAAAATGTGGAGCAAAGATGTCGCCAAAATTAAAAAAAAAAAAAAAAAAAAAAAAACAAGCCCAAGCAAAAAGAAAACAACACATGCATCTTGCAGAGTGCCACTTTAAGCTGCCGTGCTCAGGTCCGGGAGCAGCTCGCGATTAAAGCTGCTTAGACAAATGCCACTTCATCCAGGTCCTTTACACATAAAACATTTACCAGCACACCAGGACTAACAATACATTAGGCTTATGCTATTCAGAATGGTCACATAAATGTTTCAAAATGATATTTATATCTCAAGGAAGCCATTTAAGAATATTGTGTCTCGCCCGCTGCACTTGCTGACTGCAGCATCTGTGAGGCTGTTTTTGCTGTTTAGTTTTTTTTCCTTCTCGTGCGCTCGCGTGGAAAGACGGGTCGCTGCACACCTGCAAGCGGTCGCCTCGCCAGCGTCTTTCCAGTCTCTCGGTCAAAGTGCCGTAAAGATTGCGTGTGTGTGTGTGTTAAAAGCGAACCATCAGTTTCAAAAGATTTTCTCGTCTAACTCCTGTGATCTTGTTCACGGTGTTGATTATAAACAGATCACGCTGCGGCAGCCATATGGGCGGCGGACTTGTGACTCGTTAATTAAAGCAACGAATTCAAACACGCATTCAAAGCGTCGTGCAGTACCATGAAAGCGTATATTTGGACTGCTTGAGTAGCCCCGGAGGGAATTCATCTTGCAAACCTGGCATCGCACTCCGCCAACAAAGTCGAATACTGTAGCAGGGCCGGATCACAGGAACCTGAAACCCCGGGGCACAAAAATCATGCAGGTCCCCCCCCCCCTGAAATGATGAAAGTGTGCACTAGGGATGAGTCCACCACTATCTGTGTCAGCATCTGTATCTGTTCTACCATCTACATTAGCCATATCCGTACTCGGAGTGGGCGTGGCCTAAACTTGAAGTGGGTGGGGCTTAAACCAGAAGTTGGTGGTGTTTGGCCAGAAATGGGGTGGGGCTTAACCGGTATGTTATTTTAAGCCTGAAATTGATACGAGTTGATCAGAAGTTGCTATATTTATTGTTTATTAGAAAACTATTTACAGTGAGTGAGATATAGGTTGTCCCTGTGTGTGTGTGTGTGTGTGAGCGGGGCACAGTGCAGTACAATAATACAATACTCGTACTCATGCTTTATTTAACTCATTTCAGCCGAGTATCCGGCTCAACCCTAATGTGCACAAACAGAGCTAGACAGGAACTGCGCATTTGTCTGTCACTCTGAAAACATCCCTTAAAAAGAAAATAAAATTAAAATACTGTTTCTTCTTCCTGTAATTCAAGAGGGAAAAAAAACAACAAAAACACACCTTTATTGACTCTCGTTGATTCAAAATCTCGGCCGCTGTATTTTCTACACACATTCATGCAAATATCACCACCCCTGTATAAATGAAACATCACAGCGAAGATCCATGTTCTCGCCGCGCTCCACGCCTCTTTATTATTCATTTTGATTCATTTATTTATTTTGAACGTGTACATACAACATACAAGAACATCCTGTGCAGGAGAAACAAGCCTTTCTCTGAAGATTACCACGTTGTATATGGATGAAATGGTAAAAATGTATTTAAAAAAAAAAAAAATCAATGTTTCTTTTAGTTGGTTAACAAGGTGATTTAGTTCATGGCATCAGGATAATTTTGAGAGTGTCAGTGGTTGTTGTCAATCATAGATTAGTCCAACAAATTGATATTCAGATGCTTTTCTATGATTATCTAAACCTTGCACTTGCTGTATTGTCCTGTGTAGCTGACACCATGTGGGCTGAAATATGCAACATGTAGTAAATACAGTATGCAGCGCTCAATAGTTTACGCTGTGTGGAAGCTGGAGGGCGCCTTGCAAGCAGCTGGAGACAGATCTGATTATAGATTTCTGCTGATCTTCGCGGATTAAAACCTTTTAATGAAGCTCCGCTGACAAAGTGCACTGATCAAAAGGCTCAATGAGCAAGACCTTACGTCTTAGAGCTGACATCTTCCTGTGGCCGGGGTATTAAACAGTTTTGATCCGCAAATACTGAGATTTAAATGCATTATTATTTTCATATTACATGTTGGGATTTTGTTTCAGCCATTTTACTGGATGAGCCAAATCCAAACTATGGAGCATTCAAAGATCAGAAGTGTCAAAGGTGTCCAAAGAAAAATGTCTCACATGCACGGCCTCCTTTTTAATAGCTTTTTTTTTTTTTTTTTTAATGTCATTTAAATGTTTTGGTAGAACTCTTTACACTGATTTCCACTTAAATTCTCCCTTAAGTAGCCTCCAAAAACATGAAACATGAAACTTGAATTTTCTGTGTCTGCTGTTTGCAGTGCTTCGCATTGTTTCATGGCTGCAGCGTGAAATCAGATAGAAAATATCCAGACGTCTTGTGAATCATTTTATACACATTTCCCTGTTATTCAACCAGACACATTTGGTATCTTTGGAAACCTTGGGATTTTCACTAGAATTTAAAATTAAGATGAAAGTAAGGATTTGCGTTCATAGAGCTGAACTTGCCGATGGGATTGGCAGAGTTGGAGGAGTTAATAAAGTCCTTCCGTTCTGTCGACTGGGCCTTGAAACAGTCTTGTTCCTTCATTTTACGGCACTTGGAAACTTGCTGAAAAAGTGCTTTTCAAGTTACAGTTATCAGCAGTGGGAGTCGCCGTGGTCCAAGTAGTGACAGACGGGGTTTTAGGGTAGCAGCATGGCCTCGAGCCACATTCCCCGCAAAAAAAATTGTTGATCAAAAGCAGATTGAGATGTTAGACCTTGCTCACACCAAGCTGAGTAAATTGAAATTGCATCTTTTTTGTTTCTTCTCTGTTTCAGCCTTCTGTGCACACTAATGCACCCCTTCAAAGCGGAGAAAATTTAGTGTGCCCGGTGTTGTTATGTGGACAGGAACAGTGCAGAGCCTGCAGAGCCGAGGAAGAGGTGAGTATTTGGGTTTGAATGTGGAACCGGCGAAATAAAATGGATAAGTGGCTCAGAAGCAGTGAATTTCAATGGCACTTTTTAACTAAATGATCTTGGATATTTATTCATGAGGACTGAGAATCTGTCCCAAAAAATCAATAAAAAAAAAAAAAAAAAATCGATATACCCCTTAGGGCCACATCTACATGGAAACATGTTTTAAAACAGTTTTATTTTTCCAGTTTAAAAAAAAAAAAAAAATCTATCCACACGGGGGCATTTTTGAAAATGTTTCAGTGCACTTTACAACAGTAAAATGCAAAAGTGCCTGTGTGTGAATATGTGCAAAGGAGCTGAGGAATGACGCCGTTTGTTGGCATCACTAAGTACAAATACCTGCAGGCGATGGCTAAAAATGCCCAAACTACCCCAGACTGGAGCAAACAAAGCCAGATGACAAAAACAAGAGTGTATGGAAAGACAATGAGGCTGAGTGTCTACTGGACGTTACACATGAATACAAACTGTTGAATATAATGGAGAATGTTTCCAAAGCTGTGTTTTCGGTGAACCATTTTTCCAACAGCCCCAATAGTCTGAAAATGTCCCATTGGACCAAAAGTGAATTAGTGAGACATTTGGTTAAATTTGGTAAACTTTAGGCAGGCTTTCCATCAGATTAAGGTTTTAGGCAAGGCAAGGCAATTTTGAAAAGAAACAAACATTTAAAAGAAAATAAGAAAATCCATACAATAAAAAAAAAAAAAAAAAATTGCAGAAGAAAATAATTACAATCAAAATCATTATAGTTAATAAATATATTTAAAAAGTGCAGAGAAATAGAAAGGCAGAAAAAAAGGAAAAAGCTAGACTAAAATGGGGCATAAAAGCAAAAAATAATGAATTGCTTTAAAATGATAACAAATTAAAATACTAAGTAAACAGGTGTGGATGCATTTCTCGGCAGGAAAGCAAAACCCAGCATGTCACTAAGCTAAAGCACTTCCCTAACCCCAACATGTCAAAATTAATGGTTTTTTTTTTTGTTTGTTTGTTTGTTTCTGAAATGTTATTGATAGATATCTACTGAAGTGTCTTAATTCTTGAGCAGTAATTATTGGGACACTGTAAATAAATCACTGCATCCTTGACGGGATGCTTTGAGTCTGCCTCCTATTTTGACCCTCTGAAGCTGAGGCTGTCCGACAGGAAGCTACCCGTAAATAATATATATAGGAATAACAAGCCGTGTGGCACACCGGTCGCGGCGTAACAATGATCATGAATGAAAAAAAAAGAGTCCTTGTCTGTGACCGTGGAGACCACATGGCCACCGTAGCAACAGACAGTAAGTTATAATACCAAGAGACAATAAGTTAATGGCCACCTGGGCAGTGTGGTTTTGCTGGGGGTGCACATCCAGTTCATGCTGCCATGTTAACATCTGCCTTGACTGAACTTTATGATTATTACTATTATTATTATTATTATTATTATTATTATTATTATTATGTTAATCTCAGAGGAGTGCAGGTGGAACATACCAAGTCGAAATGTCCATTTCTCAGGTATTAAAAGGTTGATACTGAGGTTCACTATTGTTAAAATGACAGGATTAAAAACAGTTAAATATGATTGATTGTTAAAAGAGGAGAGCACCCTGGTTAAAAGTAAACATGATCGTTTAAAGGGGTACGATTGTAATGGTTCATGCTGGGTGGGTGGAGTCCTGGAGAAGGCTGTGGGTTTTAACAGGAGGTCAAGTCAAGTCAAGTATAATTTATTTGTCCCAACTTGGGCAATTTGGTTGCAGACAGGTATAAAAAAGACATAAAGGACAACATGTTTCACACACATCTCACTGAATATATAGAAAAACAGTAGTGCAACAAGAGGCCATCTCAGGTAAAAGTGTCAACCACATAATCTCCGACAACAACAAAACAACATCTTCATCATCGTCATTATCAAACTCATAGTTATCGTCAACAACGTCATCAAAATCATAATCATCATCATTACAATCACCACTAACATCATCGTTCCACCAGGTTCAGTTCCCTGATGGAGGTGGGGATGAACGAATGTCTGTACCTGTTCTTTTTCACCTGAGGGGCACATAGACGCACACCGGATGGGAGCCAGACATACTCAGAGCTAAGAGGATGACTGCCGTCTGCACAGATACTCCTAGCTTTCCTTATTACTTGCCTTTTAAATAAACAGTTCAAGTCAACAAACTTAGTCCCCACAATCTTGCTAGCAACCTTCACAATTCCCTGTAGGGCATTTTTGTGTTTAACTCCAAGGTTGCCATACCAACAAACAATGGAGAAGGAAATAATGGATTCTATGAATGATCTATAGAACAAAGTCATCAAGGTCTTGTCAACTTGAAATGCAGCAAGTTTTCTTAAACAAAAGAGACGCTGCTGGCCTTTCTTGCATAGGGCTTCTGTGTTTAAGTCAAATTTCAATTGGCTATCAAACATAGTGCCCAGATACTTGTAACTGCTCACCACATCCACCACTGGACCATTTATAACACTGTGAAACCCTCACTTCAGGTCTGTCATGGCCTGATGCTGTTGGTTTGGCTGTGCTGCCTGCTTTAAAGGCATGCTGGGACCGCCCTGAGTAAATTGCCTTCCTTGTGCTTGTGAAAATAAATCACCCTAAACTTTGCCCTGCTGTGTGTGTGTCTGCCATCCTTACTCATGCTAAGAGTTCTGGTCTAGTGCTGCGGTGTTACACTACCTTCACCTAAACACAGGTGTGACACTTTCACTTATCATTTTAATTTGCTTGATCCGAGTTTCTTCTTTACCATTAACGTCTGTCAGTTATTTCGCCGACTTCAAAAAGTTGGTTTCTGAGTCCACCCATTGAGGTTTAACTCAACCACTGAGATTATTTTCGGCTCTGACTTTAGAGCTACAGCTACAACTCTAATATGCACGACGTCGGCGTGTCCTAGCTGTCAAAGCATCCTGGAGCGATGTAACGTAGCACTTGTGTTTAATGAAAAATCCGGTCTCAGATTCCCACTCCTCCACAACGAGGCTCGTCTACTCCTTCCTAAGTTGATGAACAAATGAGACCAAACGTCAACTTTAGATTTAGATTCAGCCGTGGCTTACACGTGCAGCCGGAGAGAGAGAGAGAGATAGTGGAACGAGAGCTTTTCTAGTCAGGAGACCCAAATGCAGCGTGGCTTGTGGCTGCATTGCATTCTGGTCTACTGAGGCCACCATGAACTTGCAACCTCTGCTGTGATGCATCTCCTCCTGGTCCAAAATGGTGAAAACAGTCGCTTGTTGACACTAAAAGCCAGACATCACCTGATGTCAACTGTTTATTATTTAACTAGCTGACACATTTTCTGCTGTATCTCTGCTGGAAGTATCTTGTCATGTCGTGATGTCTACATTTGGCCAGTAATCCACAAGAAGAAGGGGCTCTGCAGTCTCCGATGACAGATTTTCACTGTTAAATTGTTTTCTTTACTTTAATAAAATTCTTAGTCACATGTGCAGCGCTGTCCTATTTATTTGCACTCGTAGAGGAGTTTGATTTATGAAATAAACATGCCGGTTACATAATCATTGTCCTATGAATAACTCATCGGCCGTCTTGCACGTCTCAGAACCCGAACAGCTGGAAACGTATACGACTCTGACAGCTATATACGGCCCCGCTGGTTAAACTTAGACGGCGTACTAAGAGCACATACCGCCAAAACACTCCTTTTACAAGTCTTCAGAGACTCAAATATGTGCTGAACATGATGTCTCCGCTGCCAATAGGTGCTCATAAATAACTGAGTGTAATCTCTCTCCCGGCGTGTCTGTCTGTCTCCGGTATGCACCGATATTCGGAGCACGCGACGCTGCGGGGTGGCCAGGCGGGTGAGGAGGCCAAATCGTAACCAGGGGGGTCACGGGTTCGACTTCCGCGACAGCCTTGATGAAGTGTCCTTGAGGAAGACATGGCCGCTGCGCTCTGACCCCCCTTATTAATACTATATGCATGTATTCATGTCTCAGGGGGATCTGTGAGGATACCAGTTCCCAATTACAAAGTGTGTAAAGCGGGGAACTGAGTGCTCCGAAATCCTCCCCTCATAAAAAAAAAAAAAAGAAAAAAAAAAGAAAATCCAAATCTCTGACCCCGCTGACCCAACCCCTTCACACTGCCTCGTGCTCCTCTGCCCAAATCACTTCATCTGTTGGCCCCTGTAATCGGATAATCTCTGACTCTGCACTGAGAATTATCGGATTATTTATGCTCAATCCAATTTTCCAAGCTGCAAGACAAAATCATGACTTTCTCAAATGGAAGTGATGATCATGAAAAAGGGGGGGGTTTTGAATGAATGCCTTGGAATGAGATTTTTTTTTTCCCGGCATAACATACTAATGACGTTGAGCGAAAAAGCCATGATAAAGAGGTAGTTCACCCATTTTGAAGGCAAAGAATAATTTTTAAAAATTATTTTACGTATTTTGCTGTGCTGGAAATTGGCTGTATTCTTGAAAAACCATCATTAGAATCCACTCCAACGAGGTTTAGCAGCACTTTTTCAAGTTCTGTCTGGCAAAAAAAAACAAAAAAAACAAACAAAAAAAAAACATGTGCATGCTTTCAAGCGCTCATTGGAAACATCGCATTTAGAGTTTACGAGCACATGAACGCCACCTCAGTCTCGTTATTACCAATCCAAGAGCTGGGAAACACCGAGTTGTGTTGTAAAAGCTTGTAACGGCTTCGATATTTTCAGGTTACGACGGTTAACTTCCAAATGTTTTTTGCTGTAACTCATTTTCCTACAATGCAATGTGATTTCTCGTGAAAGTCCTGAGTTTGACCCACCATAATGCATTCTGGATTATGTAACTAGCAGCAGTGGCATCTGGCAATTTATAACCATAAATGTGAATACATTTTCAGCCAAAACTACAAGACTATTCAGCCATCATAAATTAGTTGACAACATACAAAATAACATGTAGGCAATGCATAGGAAAAACAGTCAATCGATATTTAATTTAATCTAATTTAATGTTCATTATTTATTTATGTATTTATTTAGTTTATTAATCTGAAATGAAACTGCTTTTCTTGCTTGGATCAGCTTGTCATGTCAGTATGTAGACATTAGGGGTGTGTTGTATTTGTATTTGTATTTGTATTTTTTAAATTTTGGGCGAAATAATTTGGATTCGGGAAAAAAGTGAGCGTGGCTCAAGCCAGAAATGATTTTTTTTTTCTTTTTTCTCATCATCACATTTTAACCACATAGAAAATATAAAATGACTGAAATTCCTGCTTATTAAAGCTGTGCAGGTTTAGGAAACCCACTCCAATGATTCTGCAGATGAAGCAGTGTGATCCTCCATATTGCACAGATATTATATGTATTATTTAAAGTTTAGAAAAATGTTTGGAAAGGGTCATTTATACATCAGAACAACATTATTTGTTACTTGCCTAATATGGACGAATTTGTTCATGCGATGGCTGGAAAAGAGTCCAAATCCAGATCCATCGTTTATTGATTTACAGAATACCCAGAATCCCCTCTGGCCTGTCCGAACTCAGGAAATGCTGGTTCGTGTCAAATCTGATCACAGCACTGAGCACAGACAGATTACATTTATTATAAATAATTGGGGAAGACTGTCGGATGAACGGAAGCTTTACTGTACCAGTAGCTGCAAAGAGAAAAACTTTCTATTATTCTACGGCAAAACAGCACACAGCGTTTGTGCTGTTTCAGCACACAGCGTTTGTGCTGTTTTCCTCAGGATGCATCTACATCAATTACTGTGATGTTTTTTGTGAAATATTTTTCTTGCAGGATAATTAAGAGACCAAATATTGATGTGAAAAATATTAGATAATGGAGCAGTGCTAATTACGCAGTGTGTAATTAGGTGTAAATTGGATCTGTGTGTGTGCATATCTGTGCTGTATATATGTGTGTGTGTGTGTGTGTTGTTTTGTCAAAGACTTAGTTAACCTATCTGTGTAACTTTGGGGGGAAAAATCATTTTGCGAGACAAAGACATGGTGAACATGCAAATGGCGAACACCTGATTCTTATTCTTTTCGTCTGCAAAGAGCCGAAGGAAAAACGCGGAGGATGGATGTTGACAGGTGAGCTCACCGCTTCTCGCATCTCAAACACCGGCTCAAGCGTTGCATCATATCAGAGCATCTTTTCCCGCACTCAGTGTCACTTTATTAACCCTCCTGTTAGCTTCGGATTTACCAACTCCAGTGTCTTAAACCTCCTGAAAAGCATTATAATAAAAATCGTTACCCAAGTTTATGCCCCTTACATAAAACATAACATAAAGTTCTTGCGGGAATCAGGTTTTTCTCCCCCACCTGTCACATTAACTATCAGTGGTTGTGGTGCTGCCACAGGTGTGCTGATTTCAGGTGAGGGCCCTAAGGAAAATTTGGGAGGAGTCAGTTTTTTTTTTTTTGATGATTATAAATGGCGTGTTATAGTTCCTCAGTGTCATCCAAACCAGCTAAAGCAAATGTGTGTAAAGCCTAGTAACACCTACAGCTACAAAATGAGTCCAGGACATTGAAAATATATGGTAATTTTATTTTTACCCACTTGTCCCCATTAAATTAGGAAACGCAAAGAAATATGTGGCCCAAAAAAACCCCCAAAAAACAATGTTAGTCGTGTATTTAGAGATGTTAAACGCTGAATTGGGTCAAATTGGCCCCTAAGATAACAGGAGGGTTAAACATACCACTGCTTTTATGCAGAACATCATGCGTGAGAATAAAACCTGCTGACTGGGTGGAGAGGTTCAGCTCGCCGTTTGAGAAAGCGCTTGTTGCAGAAACGTATTTCCAGGCATCTCGGACGCAGCCGCCCTCGTAGGATATTGGTCAAATCACAGGGTTAAGAGTTAGGAGAGACTTTAACCTATGTGTGATATGATAAATTACCAATGAATAGCATAGACTGCATTGTGGGTTATGTTCATAGTGTATCTGTAACGAGAGACTGTCAGGGTGAAATGATGGAGAAACGCCATGCGACACCTTGTAACCTGCAGGGAAAATCAGTGATTATGGACCTCTGATTATGATTTTGGTTAATGCACCAAAGGACATGGACGTTATGGACATTATACAGGCTCCTTTTACACGGAGACAGTGTTTTTTTCTTTTTTGAACACAACCTTTTCTTTCTGTTTTGCCCGTCTGTCTGCACCAAATGTTGTTTCTGGTCACCAAAAATGGAGCTCTCCAGAGTGATTTTTTTTTTTTTTTTTTTGACTAATGCCGTTTTCATGAAACATGAAACAATTTGAAAACACTGACGTCACCAAGGATGTTTGAGGTATGAATGCCCTGCTGATAAATATAAAATCCGAGAAAGGTTATTATCAGAGATGACAAAATGAGAACTAGAAGTGAAAAAAAAAAAAAAAATGTTAACTGAACTAAAAATGAAAACGAGGCTTTACAAAAACACGATAGCTATCTCAAACTGTTTTGTGTGTTTACAAAAATACCTTAAAGTAAAATTTTAGAGAAAATATCTTTAGTGTGTCTTCTTTGCAACTTTATATTTGGTTCAGCTGCCCTGAGTGAACACATTTTTCTGACACAGTGTGATGCTTTGTTGAATTTCAATTACACAAATCTTTTTCTGACTTTTTTGAATCTCGCCTCTGACAATACCCCATATTACAAAAAAAAAAAAAAAAAAAAAAAAAAAAAACACTAAAAGTGAAACTAATAAGCACCGAGGGACTCAAGATTCATATAAAACTTTCCCAGCACCTTGACACAGCCGTGAGCTCGGTGTGTCTGATGAAGGTTATTTTCCTGACTGCTCTCATGACTGAACAACTCGGAGCAAATGCCACCGGGTTTATAGTCTGCATTTTACATTTAAAAGCCATAAATAATCATGATTATTGACAAACAGACTTGTATAGTCAATATAGTCATCTGCAGTGAATATCTTGGAGTGAATATCAATACTTCCATTCTCCCTGAGCTGTTCAAGGATGATTGGGCGATCCATGAGCATAAATATAACATTAGACCCGAATAAATCATGAGCACATACTGTACAATAAACACACATGCCTTAAATACCGATTCTTTGCAACTCATGCAGCCTTTATTTATCCAGGTAAGGTTCATTGTGCATGCATCAGCGGCCAGCCTCACATTCAAACACAACCGGGAGCTGCCAAGTGTAAAAAACCATCCTCTGCTGTTTTCCACGGAGCAGCTCTGTGGAAAGAAGAGGATTTCTGCACTTAACACAGATTTCACCAACTCCAGGATCCAGATCTCTATACAGATATTTGCTTTTCTTGTCTTGGCTTCCTGCATAGCTCGAGGACAAGTTGCAATACGTGGTAGTTCTCGTATGCAAAGAAGAAAAAAATCTCAATAAATGTGTTGCCTCTTCTATTTTTCCCTATTGTCATAAAGTATAGAGAACTGAAGTCTGATCTAATTTCAGTTGTCGTGAAAAAATTGGCATTTTAGTCCAAAAAAGTCAGGATCGGTAAATATTAAAAAATTATGACTGGAGGTTGCAAAAGAAGTCACAAATAAAGTCTGCGCTACACAGAGCTTTACCAGCTAGTCACTGGTTTGTTCCATTATATAAAATAAAATCTATTAATATCACTTTTGTCCATTTCCCCCCCCTTAAGTTGCCTTTTTCACTGGTTGTTACTAAATATACATCAACAGTAACTGTGTAACCACTGTATGCAATATTGCTATATCAACATGGAGATGGATTTTTTTTTTTTTCTGGAAAAAGCATTATTTATCCATTAAATAAAATAAATAAATAAATCTCTGTCCACATGGGAACATTTTTGAAAATAAAATTGTACACATGAGAATCCAAAAATTTATGTATAAGCACATGCTAGCTACAAATGCAAAAGCAAGTAAGGTCTTTTTTTTTTTTTGTGGATGTTGGGGCATTTCTGCTTTATTAGTCTCAATGGAGCAATGGAGAGAGACAAGGAAGATAAGGGGCAAGATTTGAACCCTGGCCACTGTGCTTCCAGGTCAAAACCACCTGAACATGTCCAAAATTTGCCAGAAATTGAAGACAAATGTTAAAAAAAGCTGAATCATTTACATGCACAGAGGAGGCTGAGCTTCTGAAAGTCACAAATGAGTACAAGTTGTTGAAAATAACATAACGCTGCATGATCAAAGCAGCGACGTCCAACTTTGGGCCTCGGCACTGCTTTGGAGAAAACTTGCGGAGGCAGTACATATGTGTGTGTGTGCGTGTGTTAACTGTTGTATAATACCCACAACAGCCTCTAGCACTGCACTACAACCTGTTGCATCACTGCAGTAGCCGTAATCAAAGTAAAGAATGCCCTCTCAGGTTTTACGGCTGCATTATTGAGCTGCAGATGATCTATCAGTGCCGAGGCTGGAGCCAGCTCCGGATCAGGCCGTTCTTCATTAGCAGCGATACATGTTGGAGACGGAGCTGGAGCTTAGCCCTGCAAATTTCCATATCAGAGAAGACGTCTTTGAACATAAATCATGCGCCGCCTATCACACAATCATGTCAGATCCTCCTCAAGCATTTTGAAAATGAAAGGGTCGGTGCTGCATTTGCAACTACTGAATTGCTGATGTTGGACAAAACCACAGATCTGCAAAAAGTATGTCAAAAATGATGGAGAATGATTACGATCCGGCAGACTCCCGTGTCATTTTGTGCATATTGTGTTGGTTTGACGGGTTTCAAGATTGTCACAAAACTAACCCAACGCCCAAATAACGATGGAGGCATTACGTTTTATTAAGAAAAAAAGAAAGCATCAAGATTTCACTTGTGCATTTTTTCCCCCCTCTTGACAGCGGTAAAATGGCTGCTCTTGCATGTCACAGATATCTACCTGGGCAGGTTGTCAGCAAAGAAAGGCAGCTCAGCGCAAGTTTGATAATTTCTTTGACTCTCATATCTTTCCTTAAAAATCCGAGGTCAAAAATACACACAAAAATAGCCGAGGTTGAAGTCCTGCACGCTCCGTCTATATAAAATAAGAGCCATGGGGTTTGAACATTTCCTCTCAGAGATACCAGTTAAATTATAAAAGATGGCAATACCAAGGACTTTTAATTAAAGTGCACTTTGATGATTTTGAACCTTTTTATTTTCCCCATGAATATCTGACGAACTTGTTTTTACAAAAGCACTTTTGAAATTTAATTTGATTTTGACGGTCATTAAAACTGCCACGGGATTAGCATGTTGTTACTGCAGGAATTTGCTTCTGTCACCACACATTATTAGTTCAATTAGTACAACCTCTGACTACACTATTGATTCATTTTCGCTATTTCGAGAGATGTGATGTCTTATGGAATTACACATTCTTTCTTTAAAAAAATGAAGTGACACCACGATAAATGGTCCGAATACAAATGCAAAATGAACCTTTAAGTGCAATACAAGGAATCTCAAAATTTAGGGAAATGAGAAATATTTTTTCATTGAGATGTGTATTAAAAGCAGGACAGAAAGCCCATATTTTGATTGCCTATACAACAAAAGAGAATAAGGAGGTGTAAATCTCTTACCCATTAAATACTGCAGGTAGGGTGAGTCAACCTGCTTTAAAGAAAAAAAAAAAAAAAAAAATCTCAGATGCTTTTATATCATCAGTCCGGGATGTTCAGTTCATTCGAGTTATTTTGTGATAAATTCCTGTAATTTGCTTTGCAGGTGCACCCACTTTTCCTTCAACCTGCCTCATCTACCTCCTCAGTCACCGATTTCTTACATTTCCAAGAATGACTTTTGCCCATTACCCAAACCACAGCATGTCTCATGGTTGCATTGCATTCTGGTCTATTGGGGCCGCTGTCAGTGGAGAAACTGCTCTCTGTGCTGCTTCCACAATGGATTTCTCACTGGACTATTGTTGAACATTGGTGGAAAATGGTGAGTGTAGAAGGGAGCTCTTTGATTCTGGGTGACTGACACCAACACCTGACATTTAACTTAAAAAAAAAAAAAAAAAAAAAAAAAAATCTGCTCTCAGACTCCACTATAGCTGGCCTGGAAATATCTTTCCATGGTAGGTTTGGGCAGTAATACTAAAAAATACACCACCACCAACAAAATGAGCCAAGAAATACAAGATATGTCACGCCAGTGTGTTTTAGGGTGTGTTTTAACACAAAGGATAGGTTCATTATTTTCAGCCCAGATGGTATTAAAATGTTCCCGTCATTTATGTCAGTGCAAATCTCAAATTCACCATTTTAGTGATGAAACTCATCAGTCTGCTGACACCTCATTGTAGCTTTCAACACAATTGCTTTGGCCTCAAAAACCATTAACTCTCACAAAAGAGTCATGAAATTGTCAGGGAAAAAAATAGTCGCAATTGCTGCTTCCTGACATGTTTTATTTAATATTCATGATAACACATTCAGAGCGTTTACATGCACTTTAATAATCAGGATATTCCTTATCAGCTATTAGGTTTCTGAGATGGCATGTAAATGGTAAGGGATTAAGAGAAACACGGTTAACACAACTAGATTTCTGCTGGAGAAATGTAATTATTGGGCCGTGAAAACTTTTACTCAGACTTTTAAAAAAGATTTGTATATGTACGCATGTGCAAGAAAAGACAGCAGAGAAGAAAACTAAAGGAAGATTCACTTTCTTCTTGTTTCAATCTTAGAAGATAGAAACTTGAAGGTCCAACTTCAAGTAATCGCAGCATTAGCCGAGGTAGGAGTAGAAGGGTGTGGATGCAGGCCATACATTCTATGTGTACAATTTCTCAGACACATTAAACCGTGCTTAAACCGAGTTTCTTGTTGTGGAAAAAGAACATTTTTAGTGTTTTTTTGTTGGCTGAGTGTCCTGTTGGACTGTGTTGAAGGCCGGCGAAAGCCTGCGGCAGAGTTTCTTGCCACAAAAGCTAGCAGTGAGGTTGTATGGCTTTAAATGATGGGAATCAACAACAACAACAAAAAAAATATTTAAATAAATAAAATAGCTGCAATCCCACTTGAGAGCCTCATAGCTCTTGGATTCAGTGGAGAGTTTTATTGTTCAGAATGCTTTTCCACCCTGCCAAGATGCAAATTCTGGGGGAAACAGCGATGCGCAAGTCATTTTGTCAGCAACCATGACGTACAAACTGAATGTGGGACTTGAGCTCTGGAATTGCACACAGAAAGGATAATGGAAACTCACTTTCTAATTGCACTGATGACACTATAGTTGGAGCCCATTAAAAGCAACAGTATTCATCAGACAAGGCTGAACAGGCAGAACAGCCCTGCCTTTGTCCTGACTGATGGAGTGATATGGCTCTCTGAAGAGCCAGCTGATCAAGCCTGCGATTACCATACAAATGCATTGAAATTGCATTAGCACGCCGCGGCTCCCCCTGCCCTCGGGGAAGAGGAAAAGATTAACCCTGCTTACTTGTCAAACTGTTTCTGGTTAAACAGCGGACTGCTGAGTCAAGCTCTTCTCGTACAGACCACCTGCTGCTACCCATCGCCAGTTATGTAACTTTACTAGGACTGTCATATTCACTGTTGTAAAAAAACAAATATGGCCTCAGGCAAGGACAGACTTCAACCCTCGTCCAAACCCTTTGAGAGGCTAGTTAAAAATGTAGCCTTTGTCTTTTGGCATCAGAGGACCTCTGCTCACAAATGAGATTCACCCTTTGAAAATGGGCAGATAGTGCTGAAACCAGTCGTTCTGCTGTAGAAAGGAGGGTCACTTCAGAGCTACAGTGTGCAGCTTTTTGACATTAAAATAACAGTAAATGAATCTTAGTTCATTCACTCCTTATCAGGCCTGTTCTCTGTCTGCACATGCTTGGTTTCCCCGTTTGAAACAGTTTTCTTTTTTTTTTTTACTTTGTCCACTGTTAGTTGTCATTTGCTACTTCAGCCAAGATGCTGAAGCAAGAGATACATTTGGCAGGAAAATGTTTATTAAAGTATTTTTTCCAAATAGATTTTGCATTTCCTGTAACAAAGTTAATTTTGCATAGTGTTTCCTGTTTTGAAACTGAAACTGAAACAACAAGACCTACCTGTCTTGTTGTTTCAGTGTCTGTCCTTGTTTGTGTCCTGCTGTTTTTTTTTTTTGTTTGTTTGTTTGTTTGTTTTTTGCCAGATTGTCTTTGCTCATCATTTTCCAGCATTATTCCTCGTGTTAGTCTTCATGGTTTTTGGATCCTGCCTGTTCTCTGATTTTTGGACTTTTGCCTTCTCCATGCCTGGTACTGTAAGTTTTATTTGGACTGATTTGCTGTGAGTGAAGTCCTGGCTTAGCGGTAAAGACACCGCCTTTTTGAACTCCTCCACTTTGTGTCCTGAGTGGTTCTCCACATCTGAGTCTCTGATCTACCCGGAGACATTACATTTCCTGGAAAACTCTGCATATCATAGCATTTGCGAAAGAATTCATTAGCCGGTGACTGATCATTCAGTGCAAAGACAATGAAAGTGTGTCAGATGGAATCATGCAGTATGGTCTTCCTTCCTCTCACTTCTCATGTAAGGATTCCATTAAACATTATTGTTTGTAATCCCCCAAGCTGAAAATGATGGTGTTCAGGAAAAAAAATAATTGGATTTTAACACCACTGAATTGATAATAGCTATCTATTTATACAAGCTTTTCAGTTCTGTGATTATGCTTTTTCGCAGCTTGCCTGCATACTCTTGAGTTCACTAATTCTAGCATTAGGCTAAAGACCTATTCATTTTTCATACTGTGCATGCTTGATCAATGGTGGGGGATCAGGGGAGGTCCTGCTTTCTCCTCGGAGTTCATGCTGGCTGGTCTTTATCATCCAGGCACCATCGTCTAGGAGTTCTGGCTTTTAATTTGATGACAGGATTTAAATGATATCCCCACCCCACTGCGGCCCTATTAACAGCACAACTGATGCAATGTAGAAGAAACAGGAGCGCCATTAACGCCAGTGGAGAGATGATATGTATGGGTAGTTATTTCCATATCATATTAGAGTCATTTTGCCAGAATTTCTTGAATACAAAGAAAAAGGATGTGATGGGATGGGATGGGTGAAGGGAGGGAGGGTAAACCCAGCGGTCCAATTGCTTCATACTTCATATCAAGACTGGTATGTTTTGGCATAATAATCTGTCATATTCTCATGTAAATATGAAAAAAAAAGACTTTTTTGGACCAATACTGATCTATGAAAAGCCGCTCTGCCTTCTGCCACTGTCTGAGAAATGCCCCATTGCCAACTAGTGTTTTGGAGGTTTAATTGCAAAGTGATGCAGACACACCAGCACACAGGTATGAATGCTCACAGTGGCGTAGGTCACTTGTGTAGGATAATGCATGGAGTCTGTGCAGGGTAAGGCAAGTAAGCCCTGTGTTGTCAAGTGGGGTTATCTCATCCCACTGGCTTTTTTTTTTGTACCTTGTTTGAGGAACAAGATTTCAACACTAAATATGAGATTAAATGACTTGTTAAGTTGGAGATTGTTTTTTCAGTGAAATGTTTGATTGGCGATGAAATGAAGGAGCTGCAGGCAAACCACATCAGCACCCCAGCAAGAACCAAGAACCACCTAACACCACAGATGGAGACAAAATAAAACAAAAGAGGGAAAAAAGGAAAATTAATCTTGCCTATTAACACCGTAAATGATGTCTCAAATAACCATCTGAGAGATGTTAATATACAAAAAGCCATAAATCCAAAATATGATAAAAAATATATCTTGAAAAATGATTTGATACACAGAGTAAAGCAGGTTTAATTGGCCAGATCAATTTTGTTACCTCAGTGTATGGACAGGTTCAACCCAATGTGTTTCAAAATTGATTCCAGGCTTGTGACGAACAAAGCCGTCGCTGACCTGAATGTGTCATTAAATAGGTCTCAAATGAAGTGTTGCCACTCAGGTAACAGGAAATGGGAGAGGAGTATAGATCTGGGTTAACCTTTTTATTGGCTTTCAGACTCACATGAACAACCTTGTCTTGTTTCATCCCATCAAACAACACAATGACAGGTGAAAAGGAAGAAAATAATTGCGGTGGAAAATAATTGTTTGCGGCATTTCTCTATTATTTTTTTAAAAAAGCAAAAAAAGACACAATAAAATGAATAAGATCCCCTCAGAGGTAGCTTACAAATAATTAGACTGACCGTACCAGCACATTTAGAAACGGAAATATACAGATGACAGAGTTGACAGAGTTTTATGTTGTCCTGCTATTAACTGCGGCATTTTTTTTTACACCTGCTATAGGTCATTCATACTTAACAATTCCATTTCTCTGTAGTTCCTAGTTCACTGACATGCCTATTACCTGATTTGGATATCTTTTGAGGTGTCTGTAGCCTTCAATGCATCCTGTAAAAAAAAAAAAAAAAAAAAAAAAAAAAAAAAAGTTTTGACTGGGTCTCCAGAGACTAATATGGTACATTTTATTAATCCAAGATCCATTAGAGATAGGCTGATTGCTGCAGTATTTTTTTTTTAGATTTAATCCACCAGTTTCATGAATTATAAGCCTTGTCTTTTAATCTCGTCATGTTTATTACTCCAAAGGCGCTTTTTATTGTTGTACCTTTTAAAGAAGAGTGCTTCTGGGGAAGGAAGTGCCATTCAGACATTAACGATCTGAGGAATTACAAGATTATGACTCAAAGTAATCAATTCTTGAAATGACGAAATTTCCCCTCTCCAAGGTTGTAACACTTTATTCGTTTTCTTCACTTTTTGTTTGTAGTTTAACCCAACTAGATCTTTTGGATTATGAGAGGAATATGAGTTTCCAAAACATCTACTGAGCTGTTATTCCACCTGAATGGAGCTGAGCATCAAAGGTCAATATATGTATCTCTCACTTTTCCTATTTTCATACTACTGCACTGAACAAAGTTTGGTTTTAATGCGAATAATTTAGATAAAAAGACTTAAATCAGTATGATGGTATCAAGTGAAGCTTCCTCAGTCTACAGAAAAAAGTTGCATCATCTGCATATAGTATTATTTCTGTTTCTATCCAACTTGGTTTTAAACCTGTTATGCATTAATTATTTCTAATACTAATAGAAAGAATTTCAGTGCATAGTCAAAACAAATATGGAGACAGTGGACACCCTTGATGGAAATCTCTAGACATAAATATCCAATATTTACTATTTTGCTGGTTGGTGTATTACTCATGACATTTACCCATTAATGAGGTTTTCTCCTAAATTAAAAAAAAAAAAAAAAAAGGGCTTTTTGGATCAAATCCCATCTTACTTTATCAAATGCCTCTTCACAGTCTGCAATAAATAAAAGCACAGATTTCTGTTCATTTTCATAATAGTATCAAAAGCCATATTTTATAACCAATAAAGAATGCTTTTATGAAACCTTTGATCATATTTTATTATATCACCAGTCACTCTTTTTTTATTTTCAATGCAGTACATTTAGAAAGTATACGGGTATCACAGGTATTCCTCTGTGGATGTTGTTTTAAATGTAATCTGATGATGTCCTTTAGTGAAGGAGTAGTCAAAAGATGCCAGAGGTTTTTCATTTGTGTGAAAAGAAAGTTTTATAACCCTCAGTGGGAATGCCATCGATCCCCTGGTGATTTACGGGAGGTGGAAGAATTAATGGCATCCAGTAATGCTCCATCCAAAATTTCACCTTCACAGCTTAATTGCTGATGCACTGAAAGTCTGATCATAGTTTACCGGAAAAAAATAATTCAACACCAGAGCCAGCGAGAGACTCTGGCTCCTTCTCAAAAGAAAATAAAGCATTGAAATAATTTACCTCCTCATGCATTATTTCCTGTGGAGATGTAAGTGTAACACCATTTGCGGTAGACAAATTAATAATGTTTTTCTCAGCAAATTCAATTTAATCTTAACAAAGTAAGCAGTGCTCTTCTCCCCTATTTCCATCCAAGTGTCACGGAATCTATTGATACCATTTACACGCTCGTTGTATGAACTGTCCGGGTTGGGGGGGTGCATTTCATCCAGCCTTTTATTCAGTTCATTTATCTCGTCCATTAAACTCCTCTCCTTTATTGAATTTTTTTTGTTTGTTTCCATGATCCCATCTTAATGGCGTGTCCTCCAAATACACGCTTAAAGGTCTTGCAGACGTTGTGTGGGAGTCCTTTCTCAATTTTTCAATTATTAGCAACAAGGCTCTCTTTCTTTCTTTCTCTTGTTCTTGCACAACTGCAAAGACACCTGCATCTGAGTTGCTCGTGGAATTACAGATTGAAAGAGATTTATTTGAATGAATGGAGGCTCTTAATGCCATTAAATGCTGCTGTGTTACTCCATGGGTAAAGTGTGGCATTACAATCGTGAGATTTAAGGGTTCAACTTTCACCAGGTTCACCCATTCTAAACTTGAATAAAGTTACTGCACAGATGAAATCATATACCAAAATATTCATACTTATGCTATGTTTATTGGTGCAGATATATAGTTTGCAATAAACAGGATGTAATTATTTTCTGGCAACAGGAATAGGATTTCAATCTGCTGCAGTTTTTTACAAGCCCATTTTATTATTTGGCGTGCAATGTCTTAAACATCAGGAAGAAATGAATCTATTAAGAAGGTAGTTTCATGCGGGTGATAAATATTCAGCAGGAAAAATAGCTGCCTTGCCACTTGAGCATTTCAGGTGGGGAGATGTCCAACCGAACAGATTTAATAATTGTTTTCATTTTTGATTATCCACTTACTGCGGTCATATTCATCATGCCATGTTTTGATGGATGGTTGAATTTCCGTCCCATTTCCCCACATCTCTGCAAGGTTTTGAAATGTCAACTTTGATCGAAAAAGAAAAAAAAGTGACAAGAATTAACATTGGCAAACATGGGAAAGAACAGCCTCAATCCCGGTCCCACCCTAACAAAAAAGAAGAAAAAATGAAAAAAGAAATTATAAAGTCAAACAAGGATTCATGTAATACCTCAAAAAAGAGGCACTCTCGCCCTTGGCTGATTAAAACCATCAATTTGAATATCTGTTCCCTCTTCTGAGGCTTGGGGAGAGGGAGAGGGGGGGTCATTGTTAACAAAAGGTTGCACTTGGGATGGCTGTCTGCCACTGCCAGGATTACAGACTATTAAATGTGCTCATCAGTGGAGGTCAGGAAAGCAAAGCCCCGTGCAAAGCCAGCCTGCTGTAATTAAGGAGAAGTGATGATATCCCTGTGATATCCCTTCTCCCTCCTCTCTCTTCCTTTGCTCTCATTTCTACCTGCTGCCCTCCTCTGCTGCAGAAGGAATTGTTGAATTATTTCCCATCTGTGGAATTCAGGCTTTCTGCAAGGTCAAGGGTTTTGTTGTTGGGATGTATGGAGTATGACATCTCCGCACTGCCTGGGATACTAATGAAAGATGCAGTGCTGCTGAAGACACTTTCCACAAAGTTGAACCAAAGGTGCTCAAGTTTACAGCAGGCGCTGGAGGTGAACACAAACTTTCAGGCCGTGACATTACAAAGCTGCGGGTTGCGTGTGCAAAATCCCCGGATAGCCTTCTGTTTCCATGAGGATTGCTGTCCAGGTGAATCAAGACGAAAGCCCGCACTTTACTAATTGCACTCAAAAGGGAGATGGAGATCAAAGCATACAGGTTTAAGGAACACTTTTAAGCCTCAACACAACTCAGACGTTGAATTTTGCAAATAGTGCACGAAACTGGAGGGCAGAAACGGTTGTAACGCAATAATAGGAAAACATGCTCAATATTTCTCAAACTTGGTATATAGACCTTAGATGTCATGTCACCACTTGTTAGCGTTTTCAAGAGTTGCAGATAAAAAAAAAAAAAAATAGGTCATCTATGGGTTATCTCAGGGTTTTCCTAATTCCATCAAAATAATTCACTTTGATGTTTTTTGTCTGCATGAAAAAAGCCACATTTTCCTCACATTTCTTTTGCTAAGAATTGTTGTGATTCCCCCCCATGAATACTTGTCATTGTTGATTTCATGAAAAAGATAAAATTGGTCAAAGAAAAAGACATAATGGCTAGCTAACCACATCTCAGTAGCAAGCTAGAGTGATTCTGGTCATAAATTGGTCCCAGAACAGCCAGCTACATATTTAACATGCAGGGCAGTGCTAGCGATTTTTTGTTGGCAAAATAATTCTTTGAGCTGGACTGCATCAGTGGCAGCAGAATTCAGTGGATCCAGTCCCATTTAAGAAAAAAATGAGCAGATGAAAACATCCAAGTGTTAAATGGCAGCTTAAGTAACAGACTGCGACAAGAATGCTGCTGATGTTAACACTCCATGTGTTTTTCCCAGAAAGGAGATGCATTGGACTCAGAGATCTACATTTGGGCTCAGCTTCGTGCTCAATGTTGCGTCAGACGTCTGCAGTCAATTCCTTTTGGCCACAGTGGCATGACAAGAGGCAAATATTTCAGCTTTGAATGCCATTAAACCATTGCAACATCTACTGTGGTCATGTTGCTATGCTGAACCAAAAAGAAATAAACAAAAGGGGCGCAGATCTTACAGTTATTTCCCTTGTCATCTTGTATTCCTCCTTTATTATCCTCCTTGTGTGGAGGAGCTGAACAGAGGAATGAATTACGACGGACTTGCATGGAGTTTCATGGTGCAGGGGGATGATGGGCAGAGGTGCGCGGTACAAGGGGGCCGGACGGGTCAAGGCTGCACATCCATTTCCATGCACATCAAGGAACCGACTGCCTGTAGTGCCATCCACCCCTGTAGAACACCAGCACATCTATTTCATTAGTACTCGGTCACTGGGAGCCTATCGCCTCCTCTATTCTCTGCATCAGTCACAGGAGACTGCACCTCATCTCTGAGTCCTCACACACACACACACACACACACACACACACACACACACACACAGACACACACTTGCAAGCTCATGCACACACAGACAGTCACACAGAAACATGCATGTACGCTTGGGCAGAATACATGCAATGAAATACATGTGACGGCGTTATGTAATTAGGATACAAAAAAAATAATAATAATTTTACTCATTCATAGAAAGTGCATAGGCAGAACTGGCATCGGCCTTTGTGGGCCTTCAGTTCAGAACAAATCAGAATGTTTCCGGTTGGCTCATCTTGCCAACTACTAGTGAAAAATATTCGGGGACTTACGTTTTTTGAGACAACAGCTCTGGTTTGCTGGAAATTCAAGTCTTTGCACCTCGTGAAGCCGGCATCGGGGCAGGGAAACGGCAACGTTGAAGTTAGCTTCCGATTTTGGGGTTAAGGGAAAAGTTAAGGGAAAAATAATGACAATTGCACACTTATACGCACTTAGGAGCGAGGAGCGACATCATCGCTATATTTAAGTCGGCTTTTTGTTATTGAGTTGAAAATTCCCTCTGGTAAGTGGCATGTAGTGGTTTTTTTCACTTTTTAATTACTATTATTATAACGTTATAATAAAAATAAGCAGAGGATGGCTTGCTCAGAAGATGGAGCCTCCAGGTTTCGACTGTATAGCCTGCAGACGTGTAGGTGCACACGTAACCCTCAGCTACATCGGTGGCACAGGTGGACACATGATTTGTTTAAAGAAAGAAAAAAAAGGTGCTCCATCCATTTCGTAAACTAAGAAAAGAGCACATTTTGTTATTCTCTGTGAACAGTATTGTGTTGTTGTTTATATTTTTCCTGTTAAATATGTCTAAGGTCTGGGAATCAGTCACATGGCAGAAGTACTGGTTTTATGTGTTACATTTGTCTTATATTTATAGTTTTACAATGTTTTCTAATTGCTCTGTTTGCTGTGATTGTGATTTTTTTACGTGTATGTTTGACTTCCTGATGCTGAACATGTGCCATATATTTAATGATTTGTTTGTGCTCGGTGCCGAATGTCTCTTTAATATGTGTTGTTGAAAATCAGTCCTCTTTTAGGGCTGAACGCTGTTGGCTTATTAAATAAACAATCTCAGCATTATCAGCAGAAAATTAGAGTTCAATCCTTTCCTGAACCTTGAGAGACTGAACGCAGCCGACAGATTGTTATGTAAATGGAAAGTATATTTATGTGAAATGACATGAATTTAAATGAAACGTTATATTTCTTTTCTTGTCTTTGTCTGCACATTTGGTGTGGAAGTTATCCAAAAGTGGCAGAAAGTAATCAACTCACGTTACGTTAATATTGTGATAATTGTGTTTGGGTACTAATTCTGTATATTTTTTAAATAGGTAATTAGTACTTCTCTCATTGTACATTATTGTGCCTGCACATGGGTGCACATACAAAACAGAAACACACAGTAAACACATGTTCTGACACATGCCCATGTATTTGCTGCATGCTTGCACACGCACACACACACACACACACACACACACACAAATGCTGCAAATACACTGAAGCCACATCTTCTCCCTGGCTATACAATCTTGTTAATGCAGTGGCAGTCAGTCAGTGCCTTTGTGCCTTTATGCACCCTTAGGTATACGCTGAGTGAGCAAACACCCTGCTTCTCATTCATACACATACATATGGAGGCTGCCCCAGTGCAAACACAGTCTTATATTAACCACTGTGCCGCTCCTCTGGAAATAACACAGGCTTCAGAGATGAAACTAAGTTTTGGGACGGCTGTGACTTTTGTTGGCTCACCTACTCCTGTTATACATCAAAAAGAAAAATTGTCTTAGTCCATGAAGTCAAATTGTAATATACCATAGTAAATAGAGAGATAGAGGAAAAGAAATAGAAAGAAAAGAGGCCTATGCCAAATTTTTCTGAATCTGGCCATAGTGATTTGTCATTCATGACATACAAAAGCATCTCTAATATAAGTGGCCGCATATCTACCATACATATTCCAAATGTGACCCTCAAATAAAATAAAATAAAACAAATGAATAAAGAGGACCAAAACTACTTGCCGAGCAATGTGGACAAAATCACATATCAATGTATTTTTACCAAACACATCTACAGTCTATCAGTATTGTCACAATATTGTAGAGATGATGTGATGCTTTAATAAGACATTTACACACAACAGATTTATGATAAACTGTCATGAGTCATATGGATATGATAACCAAGCAGATGGTGGCACATAATAGAATTGCTACAGCAGTCTAATAAGTTGAGAAAACTGTGTCCCTTTACTGTAATGCAGCTTTTAAAACTGGGAAAAGACAACATGTCTGCCATATGGTGATATTATGACATCCAAAATCCCAGACAATATCTCATGTCATATTATGATTTTGATCAAATATCAATATCAATGTATTCCAATGAATAAGCAAAGAGTGCTGATACTGTATCATGCCCAAAGGCAACGATTTCACCATTTTGCTCCACTTCACTTGTATGGATTACAGAAAACTGGGTGCTACTCAATATAAGAAACATGCACCTATATTACACTCCCGGCACAGATGAGAATATCAACCTGTAATCACATTAGAGACAATGGAGCATTTTCCTGCTTACTTGGCAAGAATCTCTCATCTTTAAATGAGGTCAGAGCCAGTGGGACATTAATCTTAAAGGCAACTTGATTCAAAGTGTCTCTTGGACCTCCTGCTTATGTATTTCAGCGCCCTGCCAGCCGAGCTTGCCAGACATACATCATCAGCATCTGTAGAAGAGTTCCCACTTCCTCCAGGGAGAGTCAATTGGCCATAAGGGCTTTCAGTCCCACTCATCTGCTTTCACTTGGCCATTTGCCATCGCTGGTGCTGTGCTGCCCTCCACAACACCAGCCTGTACTTAGGCAGCTTTTGGAAATACGTGCAGCTACACTCCCACTGAAGACAAAATAATCCAATTTGTCAGTGCTGTCCAGACCAGAGGCGGGAAGGCAGTGCCGAGGTTAGACAAGTGGGCCTGTGACCTTAAGGTCGCCGGTTTTGAATCCTTAATCGCGTCCAGACAATCAGACACCCACTGTTGGCTCCCTTTAAGCCTCCCTCTTGCGACCTCATGACCACAGACATTTTCAGAGCTCTTCCCGAAACAGAAAATTATCATCTCCGCCAGTGACCGTCTTAGTAACCTGAGCAGCAGGTATTATGCCGCAAAGTCGCAGTTGTGCTTTATGGCTCTCGTCGTGACTGGCAGCAGGCGTGTGTATGTTTTGTGATGTGATGGTGCCAAATGTTGTTTTTATGTCTATCCTCTTGACTGCAAGACAACTCTCCCATCTGGGACAGTAAAGTTTATTGAACTGAACTGCACTTAACTACCGAGCCTTCTGGAGGTTGAAAAGATGATGGAAATAACACCGCCGCCGCCACCGCCATGGGGCTGGCATGTTAAAAACACGCTTCATAGATAGCCGCTGGCAATAGTTGTGCTTTAGTACTGACCTAATGCTAATGTTCTGTGAATAACCATAAATAGTTACACACTCGACTGCGAGAAAAGCATGTTTTATGAACGTGTCGTGGGAAATACGACTCGGTGCAACTCTGATTCTGACAGTTTAAGATTGTGATTAGCGTTAACGTTGTGCAGCTCCCTGTGTGTTGCCATGTTTGCATGACATTTAAGTTAATGTCATGCAAACATGGAGGGGAAGCCAGCGTGTCACCTGAGTTTCAATGCTGGAGCTCTGACTTCACGTGGCGTTGGATTGTATTTTTCCTCATTCTGACTGGTGTCGACTTTAACTAACTGCTGACTTGCTTTATGCTTTCAGGTTTCACCAAACCTATTCAACGTTTAGACTAAATTACTAATTTTATTTAAATGAATATCACGCGGTACTGCTGATGTTAGCTTGCAGCTGCTTTGGATCCATTGCAACAAACAGAGAACAGGGCCGATGGATCAGACAGTGACAGCAGGTACATGTTGCCTGGCTCCCACAATTGAACTCACTGTCTTTCTGTTTATCCACCGTCTCTGTTGTAAAAAGGCTTTACAAGTAACAGTGAGTCCGGGAAGCCCTCGTCAGCCAGAAAGTCAGAAGATTTCACCCAAACGCCCAATGAAGTCATTCTTACTGCGGGAAACTTGGGAAAGTTTGATCTTTCCTGAGTTTATCAGGTCTTGTTCGGACTGCAGGCAAACTGGATTTCTTTCTCAAATCAGATCTTTAAGACAGACTCTCCGCACTGTTATTTGCAAGCGATCGGATCAAGACGTCACCGACCTATCTGCATGGGTTGCTATGGTTACGGTGTAGGCATCCGTTTCTACACGTTGGAGACGCAGTTCATCAACACGGAGGCATGAGAAACGGAGATGCATCGTCTCGCCCTCCGAACAGCCGCGCTGTCAAGTCGCGGCGCAGAACATCTCTGTCGCATTGGAAAAAAAAATCAGCAACGGAGGAGGCTGAGATTAATTAACGTATCCATGGTAACAGCAGCCACCGTCATGCACTTATGTCACTTTGAGCTGATGTTGTCGTTGTGTGTTGCGTTGCGGTTGAGGTAACAGACTCTTTGAAATCCTATCTGAGTGTCCGGAGCCTGGAACCGCATTTCAAACCTCCTCCACATGTGGTTTGGATCTGCTTCGCAAAAATCGTTTCTGCTGCCCAGACTTTCTACAATCAGTCTAGATACAAATTTGGATAGGACAAAAAACAGATTTGGGCTGGCAGTCTGAACAAGGCCTAGGTTACGATGAGGAACATCATGTGTAGAAAACTTAAACTACATACCAGATGATAAAAAATATCCATAAAACTTGTCTTTTTGTTACTGTTTCAGGAAGAGGTTTGGAGAACATTTTATTAGGACTGCCCAACGCTAAGACTCAGCTTTGCCTCAGTTAGGGTTAGGGTTGATATAAAAATGAATGCAAAATGTGACAAAATGAGATGAAGTTCAGTATCAACACTGTGAAACTCAACTGATGCAGAGCTGATATAAAGTTGAATATTTAGACTGGGCAGTTAAAGTGACTGAGTTGGTGAAATCATGAGGATTTCCAAAGGTTTTTAACTCTCTACTGCTCTGCGACAGGCTTGCGGCTGTGCTGGGAGGCTTTTATTTCTGAGTTTCTGTACCTGTATATGCAAAAAAAAAAAAAAAAAAGCTTGTACACTCAGCAAATCCTCTTTCAACAGATGAAGGTAAAAAAAAAAAAAAAAAAAAAAGGAAGATTCATATTCACATCACTGGACAGTCAAAATGATCAAGCCACATTGGGTTTCTTTTCCTTCCTGCGGTGGTAATGGGCATATTACTCATTCAATCTTAATTGCTAAATCCTTGCCAGGCACGTAATTGCAAGACTCAATCATTATTTAGTTTCATCTTTTTCTTTGTTTGGTTTGATCAGTACATCATCCTGGTACACAATCTGCCTTGGACATGATGACAAATTACTGCCTCCACATGATTCCGGGGCATCCAGTATCTGCACAGGAACAGTTTGCGGTGCAGCTGCCTCTTGTAAAGCGTACCACTTAATTGGCTTCTTTCAGTTTCGACCGGTGTTTCTCGACGATTTTGGCGAGGCAAAGGTGGTCTGCGGGACCCTTCTCATGTGTCAATTACCAGAAAAAAAGAAAAAAAAAAACCTGCAGTGCTCAGAGTAATGGGCATGAACGTTTAAATTGAAATGCCGGCTTATTTGTTGTCCGTTGTGACTAAAATGCATAATTTTGGTATGGGCTGGAGAGAGCAGTGTCTTTTCTTTCATTTGAGTCCATTAACATTTGAAGAGAGTTACACACTGTTCCGAGCGGCTCGGGCTCACCTGCAGCGAGTAGACACAAAAGATAAAGTAGACAAAATTCAAAGTGAACATCCACCACAATGCTCTGTTAAAATGGTGTTCAAAACCTATTGTATAGTTTGGTGGTGTGTTTGAGAAAACCTGGCCGAATGTAAGTGACATGACACATGACACATTTCAAGATGTTTCAAACACAATTCAACTTTAATAGAAAATTTAGAGGAAAAAAAAGTCTTGTTTTTAAACTATTTTCCAGTTGCATTGCACATCAGTAGAAGAGGCAGCAATACCAAGCCTCAATAGACCACAATGCAATGCAGCCACACGGCCTGTTGTGTTTTGAGTAAAGGACAATAATCTCACTCATCGACTGGATCAACTCGTTTTCTTGGTTCTACAATGTAATCTCTATGGCTTCCTTTCTAACCGCAGCTGAAAATCAAAATGTTGCCAGCATTCAAAAGGCATTCTGGGAATCGTAGGAGAGGCCTATGTTAAATTGAGGTAAATGAGGCAGGTTTTTGGGAGAAAGTGGCTACCCGAGCCACATGAATTACACTTAACAACAAAACAACTCCTGTAATGAAGTGAACATTGGACTTTGATGATATCCACTGGTGTGACTACCTGAGGAAGGATTTGTCCTTTATCTTCGAATTAGCAACAGGACTGCTCTGCCCGGGTCCGGCGGGACGCTCCGAGGACCCAAAACTCTCCCATCAATCACCGGGAGCATGCAGCTTCATGTTAGGCCGGCGTTTTGGGGCTTTCTAGTCTATGAATATGATTATACCTAATTACATTTTCATAAATTTTTAACAAGTAAACACTAGTCATGCATCACTGAATTTATGATTGTTCAGAGGCCTACAACATCTTTTTGCATTAGTTTCTTTTTTGGTCTTGGTTTGTTTTTCGCATAATAAACATTATTATTATTATTGTTGTTGTTGTTGTTGTTTACTGGTACTTACAATGGGTTGCAAATTCTAAATAATTGCCAAATAAGGGTCCTGATTGTAATCACTGAACAAAGGTGCTCACAAATCAACTCCTTGCATCTTTTGTTTTCCAGAACCAATAGGTTCTAATAGGGCACTCAGCACCGCTACACACTCATTTCAATTCCCACCGGTCATAATCTCCCAGACAACAACTCCACTTCAAAGTACAGCCATCTCGGCATGGGGTGGGATAATGGGCGTTGTACTGTATAACAACTAAGAATGGCTTGAAAACATCTTTCCTCTCCAAAGTGACTCAGCAGGAGAAATTGCTCTCTCTCTCTCTCTCTCTCTCTCTCTCTCCCCTCTCTCTCTCTCTCTCTCTCTCTCTCCCCCTGTCTGTGCTGGATCCTTGATTCTCTGCGAGACACGGGCAGGATGATGGACGATGTTGTTAGCAGGAAAGGTGCCATGCACAGCTGATATACAGCATCTGATCAAAACGCAGCAGCAATTAAAAGTGAAGGGTGCTGGCAGCATCGCCACGGAAAACTTTGCGGCTCACATTGCAAGGGTCAAGAGTTTGATTCCCGCTGGGGCCAGCCACCAGATTTTGGCAGTTCACTCATGATCTCGGCTCAACATGCCATCTTGTTCTCGAGCAGCCGCCCTCAAAGCCAATTAGAGCCTGCTGCTGTACTGCCACATGTTGTCCAGACCTAGCATAACCACACAAAGAGCAGGAGGAGGTGGTGAAAAGACTGGAAAATGAAGGAGCTTAATTTGAAGGTAAACATTAAAATCCGAAATTTTTACAGCCAAGGCCAGCCTTCACTGACTTCATCATTTTTTGCTGGCTAAGAATACAAAATGTCCCTAAATGAGTCTGATGTGTTTGAAAATCCAGGCAGAGCTGTGGGAAAATGCATGAAGACCAACTCAAACTAGTCAGACACTTAAAAAAAACAGCCTTACTGCGGTCCAGATTTGACAGCTCCTGTAGATCTCTACCCTGGGAGCTGGCCGGACCAAACCAGTGACCGCTGATCGATTCCTCTGTCCTGCAGGGAGGCGACCGAGCTGCACAGAGGCTGTTTAGCTCGGCTGAGGTGATCGGACCGACAGATGGTGCTGTGAGCAGCGTGGCCTCTGCCCCACGCTCGAGCTGGTCGCATTTTGTGATGGTGAACATACACATGAAGGTAAAATAGTGTAGAAATTGTTCAGCGTGCAGTGGTGGTCTAGCTGCAACTAGACTTGCTTTCTCTTTTTTTTTAAGCTTATTTTTTGGCATTTCTGCTCAGAGATGGGGATGACAGGCAGCAAGGGGTCGGATTTGAGAATGGGCTGGAAAATGACTCCCCGTTGATATGGGGTACGTGCTCTACCAAGTGAGTTATCGGGGCTCCAAGATTGTTTATTCTTATTAAGTATCCTGATGTTATATGCAACTCATTTCATGTAATCATTCCAACAAGGAAAAATAACTAATATCGACCTAAAAACTATGACTTACAACAAACAACTGTGTCCTGTTATGAGCTCAAGTTCAAGGCTGAGAAGACATGAAGGGTTTTTGGACTTTCTTTAACATTTCCACATAAGGAACCATATGGAGTTAAAGGCAAGTCTTTAGCCGATTCGTTGCCCAGTGTAATGGGCTGCAGCTTCTAGTTTGCTAATTAGTATTTATACCAAAGATTGCACGCCGGTCACACTGGTTGGTAGTGGCAAGACGCTATCTGAAGGATTTGCTTTAATGCAGCTGAAGCATAAAACAGTGCAAATATATCACCATTCAAAATAATGTAGAAACAGCAAAAGAATGCATTGTCTGCAGTCTTGGCCGTGATTTATGTTGCCTGGTGCTCAAACTGGTTCGAGACATCATGGAGAAATGGCTGAATATGAGCATCAGTCCAATCTATAGTTTTCCTTGGGTTCACTTAATTATGTGAGGCTTTTTGAGCAGGAGTGACTCTTCTCCTCTCCACCAGTGTTGGGATTTCTTGGATTACTTTTACTCAGATTACCGTAATTAGATTCCTTTTGCCATTCATTTGATAATGTAAAGGATTACTTTTAATTTCCCCTAATAATAATACAATCACTGTTCTGACAACATCCTCATTACCTCTGTTAGTTGAACATGGGACTTTTGGAAAAATCTGGATTCTCAGTGGGGAGAATAAATTCCCATTTGAGCTGTGGTATGCTGGTCTAGGACCTGGCTTTTATATCTTGTATTATATATTACTGTGATTTAACTCTCAGCACTGTGTTGTCCAGTCTTGTATTCACCCTCTGAGGGAGCAAAAAGTAATGTAATTAATCGAATTAAGTAATAGCTAAAGTAATGTGACTACACTTTGTGGAAAGAAATGAGTAACACTGCTTGATAACTTATTTTGAGTGACTTACTATTTACCCTTAAAACCTTGAATTTTGGGGTCTTCTCTTGTTGTTGGTTTGGATTATATCCTCACTCTGAAAAAGGCTGCGATGTCACATCCGGATGCGGCGCGATGTGCGAAAAATATCCATGGACTGAATTCGGATCTCGTATTTCCAGGCATCTCAGTCTTGCTAAATGGCATCCCTCTCACCTGCCCGAGCAAAACCTTTCTCAAACACTCCAGAGTTGTGAATGCATCCCGAGGCGCTCTGGCTGAAGGCTTTCATTCAGTGACCTCCTGAATATTCTGCTGTGTCTGTTCTGGTGTGGGCTGTATTTCCTGGCGAGCACTGTAATCAATCCAATTTTCCCTAAGGGCACCAGAGTGGAAACATTTTAATCAGGCAATTCTGAGTGACCACCTTCATTCTGAGTATCTATTTCTTCCTCAGGAGTGGTGTCATCCAGGATAAGAGTGTTACACATTTACATTCTTCCCTTTTCTTTTTTTTTTCTTTTTTTACACTGTTAACCATGCTGACTTGCAAAGTATTAATTTCACTGCAAAAGTAGAATAAATTCTTACATCACCAACATTACAAAGCACATATGGTAGGGAGGTGAAAGTTTGACATTTGATTGAAAAAAACAACCCTAAACAGATAAATTAACATACATAAATGCCAGAATATAATAGTTAAAGACAATAAGAGCTAAGGAAAGCAAATAGTTTCTGCATCTAAACCTTTAACCGGAAAGACAAGGAGTGTTAGATCCTCCAAAAGTGATTAAAAATCAAAATCGTAGTGGGGAATACCCAAAATGGAAAGCGGTTAAGGAATAATAATAATAATAATACTAACTTTTTTTATATAGCACCTTTCCAAACCAAGGTTACAAGGTGCTTCCCAATAAAAACAAATAACAAATAAATACACATAAAACAATGGCAATACAATACAAAACAATAAAACAAGCTACTAAAAGATCCCATACAACAACAAAACATAATACAAGTACATAAAACAATGATAAAACAAGCTATTAAAAGATCCCATATAACAATAATAAAAACATACTACAAGTTACATTAAAAAGCACTGGTTAATAAAAGGCCATGCGATAAAAATGAGTCTTAAGAAGAGATTTAAAAGGAAGAAACTGAGTTAGCCCGTCTGAGATCTCCAGGCACGGCAGATCCAAAGCATCAAGACTGACTCAGAGATGGCTTTGCGTTTACTGGACAGGTAACAATCACACATTAGAGGAAGTGGAGGATGAAAGTATGGAAGTAGGGGTTTGTGAAAAGGGAATATAACACTTTTTTCTTCAAGAGATACTGGGAGGTGTGGGAGAAATGTCGCTGTGCAGAAGCTAAGAGTTTTCTCCAGGTGTTTTTAAAGAGGAATTTGAGCATCTGAGCGTTTCACAGACTCATGATGGAGGAGAAGCCATGAGGACATCACAGAACTGTTTGCTGTGGCACGAAAACAAACAAAAAGAGGCCCAACACGGCAGATCCATGTCATCGTTACACCGGGACGTCCTCATGCTGGCACTTCTTTCCTTTTGACTGTGGAGAATCGTTTGAAGAGCTGCACGCTCGAGTCTTCACGGCTTTGTTGTCAGTAAATAAACACACCGTGGGAGCTGAATACAGTGCATAAGCTCTGTTTTTTTTCTCCTCTTGCTGTTGGGATTCTGCCCAGCACCTGTTGTTGGCGACTGTCATGTGTGTGTCTTTGCTGTAACACCCGTCCGCTGCTGTGGCAAGCGGTGTTGCGCACTGACAAAGCGACTCGTCCAATTTCAAGGGCTTAAAAGCACAAACGTGTTCGACTCGTGTAATCGTTTTACCTTGCCTAAGCAGTGTTACGCAGCCCTGAATGCGGTGTAACTCCCCGTTTCAGAAGTCCTGATGTATGCATATGTCTTCATACTGGGATTTTGAAAAATGTAAAACCCTTATAGTCTAGTCATTTTATGAAAAAACCTAGGACAAATTGCAAGAGAAGCATACGCAACTGATTTCGTATCCTCAGTTTGTCCTGAGTGAATTAAAAGGTTACTATATATATAGTAACCTTTTAATTCATTGTTTAAATGTCTCTTCTGTCATTTATTCCTTATATTCCTTATTAGCGCATATCAAATCAGATAATGTGTGATATGCATGTGTAAACAGAATAATTCAAAGAACTTGTAATTGACTTTTTTTCTTGTCTTTGTGTGTGTAATCAACTTGTGAATTTTTATAGTGATATCTGAAAGTAAAATTTTGAACCCCTTTCCCCTGTGTGTTAAAAACAGTGTTTTTTGGTATTACATGGTCATATAAAGGCGATTGTCAAAACTTTCCACCAATGGGATTTCTTGGGACTTTTTTCCCCTCACTCAGGACAAACTGAGGATACAAAATGAGTTGAGTTTGCTTCTCTTGCAATTTGTCCTAGGTTGACCCCAATTTTGGTCTAAAATTACTGGACTATTATTTAACTGGTTTGGTCAGTCCTTTTGGAATCAAAGACGTCTTTTCTGAGGAAGACCTGGTGAGCAGCATGAGATCCAAACATTCAGGTTGTTCAAGGGTCAGGAAACTCATTCAGTGCATAAGTGATCAGGCAAAACTTGGGAAAAGCCCTCCCAAAAAAATCTGATCAACCTCCCACCACTGTTTGAGGTCTTTAACCCTTTCATGTCAATCAATAGCAGGAAGTCCTTGTCGTGATGCGATCACAGCCATCCCTAAGCCATAAAGAATGATTGGCCTCTCCAGGTAATGGTGGAGGGGTCTCTGCACAGCACCGTGATATCACTTAATATCAGTGACAACACGCTTGATCTCCGACTCCTCCACTCTCCAGCCGGTGCACCCTGCCTGCTTTCCTTTCCTCTGGTTAGTGCAGCCGCATCCTGATGCCTCGAAAGCACGCCGCCTCTCCAGGGGTCAAAACAGCGTTCGCAAATAACTCACAGTGTTTGTTCGGCAGATGTGTGAAGGGTTGCCACAATAAGCAGCATAATGAGGCAGACCTCTGATACTCCAGATACATTAAACCAACACCACCAAGAAGAATCATTTGACCCAGATCTACATACAGCAGTATTCACAACGGGCCAGTGCAGAATCAACACTGAAGCCCCTATATTTTGCATAATTCCCATAACAATTTTAGGAAAAAAACAAGGAAGTAAGGAAGGAATGTTGAAACTCCTTTTTTTAACCCCTTCAGACCCGCATTTTTTCTGCTGGGCAAAAAAAAAAAAAAAAAAAAATTAACTGATTCTGATTCCTCTCCAACATAAAAACAAAGTGGAAAAAACACATTTTTGCTAACTCATGTTTTTAATAGTATTTTTTCATGTCCATTGCAATGGACATCAGACTTTGAAAAAATCCTGTAAATTAACCATATGTTCAAAATTACTTAAAATATTATCACTTGTAACCATTACAATTATGCTGACAGAAAATTTGTTTGGCCATCATGAACATAAATTTATATTTTTGATTGAAAATGGGCACTGACTCCTCCCTCTCTGCAGTCGCTCAGCCGTGCTTGTCTTGTCCGATGTCTGTCCCTCTCTCAGAGCGTGCTCAAAGTCATAACATGATTATGATTGGATAATCAGGATCCAACCAGTAACCAGCATTACTGACATCATTCAATTACCCAGTATTTATTGGTGTAGAGACAGAAATATGTCATGTCCATTCCAATGGATGCAGCGTCTGAAGGGGTTAACAAACAGGTTTGCTGCACAGGACAACAAAGGACACAAATATAGATTCAAACCGGACAAACATCACATGTTAACATATGAGGCTGGATTCTGCGCATGTGTTTCATACAGCAAAGCGATATCACACTGAAACTGATGCGCGTATTGCCAGCGGTCTTGCATGACACAGAATTGCAGCCGATCTTATCCGTGACCCGAGCCGACTCGGACGCCTCACCAGAGGTCGTGTGACGGAGCCGCAATCAACAGCGATTGTTCATCGAGTTGTTTGGCGTCGCGTGGCTGACTCATCCGTTCAGCCGGCCTGGGTGTTCAGAAACTCCCAAGGCTGTGGTGATGCTTGGTAGAATCTCTGTTTTTTTACTCGAGCTGGGCAAATACTCTTTTTTTCTGAATGTTTAAACACTAAGAGTGATTCTCGAGGCTCTGTCTCTGAAACCGTTCACACTTGTGGGCGATGGCGTCAAACTGAACGCACGTCCTCTGCTCAACGCTCAGTTTTCCAGTTTAATAACACACTTTTTGCAAAACTGCAAACGCAACTCGCCGCTTTACACTCAGGTTGCAGCTGAATAACACTTTGAGCAAAATTGGAAACACCGCTCCCGACATCGCTGCACTATTTTGCCATCTGTCTTTCCACATTTCCACACGTGAACACACCTTTACACAAATAATGAGCTCAAGGAGGAGGAGGTGAAGAAGTAAGATGAAGTCTTATTGGCAGTCTAACAGAGAGAGCGATATTTTGCACTTTTTTGGTCTTTTTTTTTTTAGCACAAGTGTTTTTTTTGTTTGTTTGTTTTCCTTAACTGTGATTTTGTTGTTTGAAGAGACTTACCTACTAACTGTTTCCCCTGTATTTGTACTGATAATGTGTTACAGTTTTTTTTTGGTTTTTTTTCTGATTGCTTCGGCGGATCTCTGAAACTGTTGTCTATTTTTGCAAAACACACACACACACACACACACACCACAAAACTCTGCACCAAACCAGCAAAACGATACACATTTCTTGCAAAAGCAAACAATTGTAGTGAAACTCTTCAAACTCTTTTAAAATTAAAATTGTGTTTTTGTGTCAGCACCCGACACACACACCTCCATCACACACACAAACATACACACACACAGCATCAAGCACACTGTGAGAGGGGGAAAAAAAGTGTTCTATGTGAGCAAAAAAAAACATAAAACAAACCATAAAAATAATCGTTCATCAGTCGTAATCGAAGTGAAGTGATATTTAAAACTGATACTGATTTGAGGCCGACTTTTTGCACTTTTTTTTTTTTTTATTGTCAACCCCATACAGCAGGATATTGATTATCGGACCCCAGATTATATTGAATAATTATTTTTTTTCCTTCCCACCACAAGCTACGCGTTAATCTCCAATATCCTACAATATAATAGATTTCCACTCCAATTCTGTTGTTACTGTATTACTCTACGGTTTAAAAGATTTATTATTCACTGGTTAGTTTGTTCCCGTGTGTGTACGAGTGTGTGTGACTTCACGTTGTCACAAAGTGCTTGGGTTTTCCTGGCAGACCTAAATATTAGTTATGTAGGGCCCGGTGTTTGTGCTGGATTAACGGCTATTTCTTCTCCAGTAAATGAGTCTATTGCTCATTGGTGGGTTTGTCCCTGTGTGTGTGTGTGTGCGTGTGTGTGTGTGTGTGTGTGTATGTGTGCGCCGCAGCCACAGTGACTGATTTCTTTGATGCTGCTGTCGTTTGCTGTAATTTTACTGTCAGGCTTACAAATTTGTTATGTGGTTTAAGGCTATTTAGAGCAACCGCAAAAGTATTTGGAAACACATTAATAATAATATATAATATAATATAATATAATATAATAAATTGGATTTTTTTTTTCTTTTTCCTCAAGAGGTTTGGTGCATTTTTTATGCATGTCTCAATTATTATGTCAGCTACCCGACATACCCTCAGTCCCGAGGGGTCTGGATTAATCTGTAATTGTTGAGAAATGTGCAGAATGCCGTGGCTCTGCTGTAGCTCTGCAGGGGGAAAGGTGCAAAGCGAACGGCGTACATCAAGTTAAGCCTCCTCGTAGCTGTCCTGAGCAGGAAGTAGTCTGCACCGTGATCCACACCATGAGCTGTTTCCTGTTGTGACACAATGGGAAAATGCACTGACAGCATGATCTTTACATGGTTATCTGTTTATGGAAATCCCTGCTGTTATAATCAATAGTGATAAGAAAGCACCTTTGATACAACAAATGCAAAGTACACGGCTCGATCAAGATGCTAATATATTTGTATTGATGCTGCACTGCCTGTATCTTGTACTGATGTGTTTTTTTATAGTTTTGCCATTTAAGACATCAACAAAAATGAAAAGTAGTCCGGTGATGTTGCTTCATCTCGAGGCTCGCCAGGATGGAGAAAAACATGACCGAACAAAAGAGCTGAACGAATAAAATATGCAAAGAACATAAAATTTCATTGCAGGTTTTATAGACTGTGCACTTCACAGCTTTGCGGTCACGGAGGAGCCTCCACCTCATCAGCGCTGGACGACGTGAGCTGGTCGATATTTAATAAAAGTCCAGTATCGGCAAAGAGATATTTCAGCCTCATCCGAGTTTTCATTCGCAGTTTTGACCAGGGGACAGTTTGCAATGCCCGAGTCCAAACTGGCACATGATGCACATGTTGCTTTCATCTGTAACGTGAATATATTTGATAAGATACACAGTTTTGTTTTTTTTTTCAACCTGCCTACAGTTTTAGACAATTTCTGTACATATTTGTGATGCTCTGTATGTACATTTTGCACACCATCTAAATCAACTTATAATCCAAAATGCGTCTCATCATCACATCCTTCTCAACTTCATCTAATAATAATGGTGATTTCACCCTTTGCACATTTATTTCATCCTAACTATAACTATATATGGGTATATAATATATTTTGGTTTTCATGCATATTCTGTGTTCATTGCTGCTGTGTTTCTCACCAAGTTTGACAGCTGTCTTATGTTTTCACACATTTAATGTTTCTGGATTCTACTTTTTTCATTGTATCCACTGTGGATCTTTTTTTTTTTTTTTTTTTTTTTTTTTTTTTTGGTGTGTTATAATCACTGTGAAAAATGCCATCCTGGGTGTCATTGCTATTCTTACCTTTGAGAGGGTGTTAGCCTTTAACACTAATCATGATACTGTAGCGCTCTGCATATTCCCTCCATACCTGCTACTGTATCTACTCTTTTGGTTGTGGCATTTTCTACTGTAAGCCACTGGAAAGGGCTCGGATGACGAGGGAACTTTACAGCATTAGTCACAGCGTTTGCATTGATTTGGTATTTAATAGTAACAGACTATGCATGAGGCGATCCAATTCCTTTGCGCTGTTGGCCATAAGTCAACATAATGGGTGCTAACTGCGATGCCGCTGCCATCTAGCAGACTGGAAGAGAGTATTCAATTGATGTGACATTTACCCGGGTGCAATTTCTGTCACAATAACAACTGTTTTATAGGCCATACACACACCCAAGGCAACACTGACCCAGAAAACTGTTTTCTTGCAAGCCACATACATAAGAATCACTGCTGAGCCGAGGCCAAGTTATTTCCATCGCTCGGGTGAAATCCTGCTGCAGTCAGGAGATCAGTTACTCATCAGAAATAGCAGGAGAAGTGCTGATGGGTGAGGAACAGAGATACAGTGCACCTAAGTATGTTTTTCAGGAATGAAGTCGGCTATCTGTTTTCTCACTGACGATCACGGGTCCGATATTCCACATCGAGGCTGAGCAGACGTCCACGGGTCTGAGAGTCATGAAACTCACTCGACACAAAGGTGACTATGCAATCTTTGAATTCAGGTCTGGGAAAAAAAAAGGGATTTGCACAGTTTGTCACCTCATATGACTTACAAAATGACATATAATAAAACCAAATGCAATAAGCCGTATTATGTAAAAATAAAAACGCCAGTAACATGATACAGCCTTAATAATAATGCATGCATGATAATGCAATACCACTTTTGGCCCATAACATGTTCTGCTAACTAGTTGCTAGATTGCTGGCTCATTAACCATAATTTTCCTGAATATCATGCATTACTAACTTAGAAAATATTCCATTATAGGGAAAGTTGTATGCCATTGTTTCATGGTTATCATATTATATTATTACATTATTGTTGTAAAAATTATTTTTAAAGGCTTTTTGGCACGTGTTAGCAATTCCACAGCTTTGTTAAATACTCAGTTCTGACAAGCAGGCGATTAAAACTGAAAAATAGATTGTTGATTAACATTTCACATCTCAAGTAGAATTTTGTTAATTTCTTAAAAAAAAAACAAAACTATGATGCTACTTCAACAACTACCACAGAGAAACACCTGGCTAAACTCGGTGCAAAACATGACAAACTTTTTCCATTCTAATTAATTTGGAGATTACCATACGTTTCTATGGTTATGCAGTAGCTCTGCAGCAGTGTAGGCCTCGTGCCAACTGCAAACACTTCTGTGGATGTTCGCTGAGGATTTTTCAGTGGTTGGCAGAAGATGGTGAGTTACTAAAGCTTGTAAAAAATAGTTTTATATCGAGGTGATCTGCCTATTCAGTTGCTAAAACAGCCTTGATAGGCCCACCAAATGAAATCCTTCACTCAACCCTGACCCACCCTTGTGCGAATTCTTAATGAGGCTCCACGTCAGGGCCTTTGCTTCACCTCATCGGGACTTATTTTGCATTATTCACATTGTGTCTTCCCAAAGTATCTGCGGGGTGACCAAGACCACGACGTGAAGTGGAGCTCGCTGTGCGCCGTCCCTCGCTTATTACATTAGACGTCTCTACACGCAGGAGGCATGGCCAAAATGCTGACCGACCCGGTGTGGATGTCGCACCCCGACCTGGCCCGGCTGACTCAGGCTCACAGTCATCGGTCACTCAGAGCGGCTCAGTCTGCCAGGAGGCTCGGGAAGGTGCGGACTCAGCCGTCTGGAGCCCGCCTGCTGGCCAGGGCCGTGTCAAGTCATCCTCGATACGTCCTCAGCCCTAAGGACAGCAAGAGAGTCCAGGAGGAGCCCAGAGAGAGAGAGAGAGAGACTTGCACTCTGTTGGAACTCTTCTTAAAGTGATAGTTTGGATTTTGACACATTCAGTGTAAGTGTAACACATCCACAAATTAACTCTCTCCCTGTGTGAAGATTGAGAGCTTCACCAGGAGTGTACTGCTCCAAGATGAATGAATACATGCATACAGGCCAGACAACAGCACGATTTTGAGCAGCGACACAAAGTTGAAAAATTATTTTGAAGGACACACAGCAACCAACTTTCAGCCCCAGGTTTCAAAAAGCGCTGAACTATTTTCTTATTCTTTCATTCTTATTAACCCTATAAAGCCTGAACTATGAAAGAATTGGCAGAAAATTCCAATTTTTTGAAATTGAACCGCGACCTTTCTGGTGTATGATATATGATATGTACTTGAAGTGCCAATGGTATGGTCCAGGGTGAACAGGGGAAGTGTTCAAAGGTATACAACAGTATTTTGGTCAAGTACTGATTAAACTGAAAACGAAAAACAGAATTGAAAATGTGTATCATATATGATACAAATGGCTTTATAGGGTTAAAGTTCAGTTTAATTTTAATGCACAAAAGGTATGGGAACAGACAGTTCAATGTGTGATGTTTTACAGACCATAATTTTAATTCTAAAAAAAAAAGATAATTTTCAATGATAATTCTCTGATAATTCACACAATGATAACTCTTCAAGGCATTCACAGAAATCACTGAAACAGAGGATTATGCCACTTTTTGGATGCATCCAAAATACATGCACAACAAACTTTCTTAATAAATAAATAAATAAATAATAAATAAATAAATATTCCCATGAGTTGCCTCACCAATTATGCACCCCTTGTCTAGGAAAGGCGCTGGTCAAATTCATGTTGTGGAGAAATCAGTGGTGCATGAGCCATAGAGGCTGCCTCACGTTGTTTCTCTGCAGGAAATTCCATTAGGGTCTGGGAGAGAGCGCTTTGTTTGCCCAGAGGTACAGCGGGACTAATTGGTCAGCGACAGAATGAAAGAGCCTTAATGCATGATTGCTTAGTCAATAAGTCAATGCAATTCTGTAGGGGATGGTACGCACACAAGTTACACTACAGCAATAATATGGTAAACATTAGTCCATTAGTTGTGGGAAATAACAGCAGAATGGGTAAACGGTGCAAAGCTCCAGTTCATAAAATGGTCTGTCTCAGCTTTGTAGTTCTCATCAAACGAAAATGAAACTTTTAGAGATATGGAGGAGGCTTTGTTGCTGTGATTTTGTGGCCTGAGCTGAACAAAGACTAACAAGCCAACAAAGACTTGAGCAGCAGCAAAGTATCAATGGACATAATGAGGAAATTCAATGAGTCACAGTGTCCCAGTCACCAATACAAATATGGCTGTAGGCTCTCAAATACCAGCCAGCTCTGAGCAAATGGTTTTTGACTATATGCAACCCTACTTTAAAAAAAAAAAAAAAAAAAAAAAAAAAAAGGGAGGGGGGTTTGGGGATAATCACATTTCTGCAGTGGGATGATGGCATGGTCACCAGGTGCTGGGATTTCTAGCTTTCACGACTCACTCTCTCGGCCGACCTCGGTTTTGGAACAAAAAAACATCCATCCACCAGCTGCTCAGCGGTGAAGGCCACTGCTGCATTTAGGATAGCAGATATTTCACCTGCAAAGGCAAAGACTGCATCGTGAAACTCATAGTTTAACCACCACCTGCCGTGGTCTTGACTAAATTCACATTCATGTCGTGATATTTAGGTGTTGTGGGTTTTCCAGGAAACCGGATTACTGTGAAAGATGCTTTGCTTTAGTTTGTGGTGTTTTGAATCTAACAGAGCCAACTTTCATGAGATATTGATACATCAAAAGGAATGAAAGACACCATCTGTTAATAAACATTATGGTAAGTTATTTCATGCTATTTCTGCCCTTGCCTCGGTGAGTTATCCAGCTCGGTGCAGTCTCCCCGGTGACTCTAATTTCTGGAAGGCAGGTGTCTGATTGATGGACACTGCAAACAAAAACCAAAGCTCCTTTTTCCTTCCTTCACGAAGTTATTGACTGATTTATTGACTGATCGGTTTATAATAGCTGCAGGAATTGTGACTTGCAGGTAAATAAAGTGAACATCAGGTTCTTTTTGCTCGTGTGCATCACATTTTGCCAAAGAAATATGCTATTTTTTTCTTACATCTCAGATTTGATCATCCTATACAAAGCAGTTTGAACTTTTTCGATGTAGATTTAGTCCACCAAAGCGTATTTCTCCTGGGGGAAGCTTCGTTCGTTCATACTTCCAGCATGAGGTAATTGGTAGCTTGCTTTCAAAGCGGCAATCGCAGCACTGTATGTTACCTCTCCTCTCGCTGTGTGTGTGTGCCGGATCTCGGCTCTAATTAGCTACTCGTTAGCCTGCTCATCTTTATCATGACAATGTGCTTTTACAGCTGGTGTCAGTTACAAACTACTGTACTTTAAGCGAACACAGGCGGTGGGAAATGGGAGAGACTCGTATGGAAGCACTACTGGCCTTGCTAGCAGCCCTGCTGGTGCTTGATAGAGGTCAAACAAGGTCGTAAATTACTTATTGCTCCTTTTTACGGAAGAATCACACTAAACCAGAGCCCTTGCATCGCTGTTGGCTGCAATGACTGGAGAGGCGAGACTACGGCTGGATGCTTGCCAGTTTTAATTCCAGCTCATATAATTTCGGTGTGTTAAATGAATGAGACACCGCCAGCCCAATAATAATAACTACTGACACTTAACCCTGAACTGCTGCCGTGGCCAAAAGTTTAAGACTAAGGTTGGAGCGGGCGGCTCTCGAATGTGAATGTTTACAGCTGTGTTAATGTGAAGCAGGGCGTTGCTGTAAAAGAGCAATGCAAAGCTCTGCAAATCTCCCCTGGATGAATGAAGGTTATAAAGGCACACACACACACACACACACACACACACACACACACACACACACACATTCTCATCGTTCCATCTTTGGGAGGACATTGTACTGACTTCCATTCATTTTTTACAGCCTTTTCCTATCACTGACCATAACCAACTCACACCCAGCCCAAAACCTTACCCTTAAATGGTGGAATCACTCAACCAGAAGACAACCAAAACAAGCCAGTAACCACTAAAACCAGCTTGCAAAGACTAAAAATTTTAAAATTTCAAACCACCGTTGTTCGATTTCCCAGTCATATCCATCAATTTATGTCATGCATAAGCCGCTATTTTGTTCAATACTATACCTAAAACAATCCAAACCCTGATTTTAACCATTTCAAAGCAGGATGAAAATAACATATTAGACCCTAACCACAACCCTGGCACTAGCCTTAACCAAACTTACACTCTAAATTATTCTTAAACTAGGCCCAAACCAACCCAAACCCTAATCATAACCATTTTAGAATAAAATTTTAGACCCTAACTATAACCTGACTAGACCTCTAATAATTCTTACACTAGACTGAGACCAATTTAAATCCGAATCTTAAACATTTCCAAACAGGATTAAAGTATCACATTCTCATCATGGTCCTAACCTTAAACAACCTCCGAGTTTAATAATAACCACCACTGTATGTATATTTTTTATGAACAAAATTGGAGTCCCATGTTGTTGCGCTGTACAATAAGAGGGTGTGTGTCCATAAGACTGTCTCTGCCAACCAGTGCCCGGCATCAGGACGGCCACATGGACTCACATTAAGTCGGGTGCCAAACTTAATGCACTGCAGGAACAGTTCTCACATGATGCCACATGGCGCAGTTAGTATGAGGGAGAACAGCCTCTTCTTATTCCTTTCATGAATAAGAGAGAACCACGATTCATTGCGAAATGTAAAGACTAAGGGGACGAGGTGAAGTCTGGCAGCTCCTGCATCCCAGTCCCGGGCATCAGGGGGCGCCACATGGTTTCACGTTAACATGTCGAGGCGTGTTGTTCTTCAGGGTTGTGGAAAATGAGTCACAGATGTGGGTCAGGGGGATTGGGTAGGTTTGAGGTATCGAGTGTAGCTTTCCTAACACTTAACCTAAACCTAAACCTAATTTTAACCTTAACCCTAAACTTAACTAATAAGCCAGAATCTTCCTTTGTAGTTGTGAGGACCGGCCACAATATCCTCACTTACCTCACTTCACTTTCCTGTTTCTCTCTCCTGTGACTGTCAAATAAAGCTGAAATGCCAAAACACACACACACACACACACACACACACACACACACAGACATGGTTTAGTGACATTCACAAGATGCAAACTGCCTTAGAACATGTCAATCTGGCCTAATTAAGAGCCAAAAACTGTAGTATAATAACATATTTTCATTAGTTTTTCCTCTAATCACCAGGAGCCCATATGCTCATGAGATATCTGTTTAATTATTTGTCTACTAAAGACTTGTGAGGCATTTCTGTGGTAACACAGATCCAAACACCCTGTACATTATCAAAGTGTGCAAATATGGGCAGCATTTAAAGGCCCGTGTCTAGTCACTGTGCATACTTTGTGCTTGTTTGTCCAGCACTCCCATATGAATACAAACATTTAGCACTTAAACATTTAATGACTGTCAAAAACAAAGACTCAATCAGTGCACACACCCTGAAGCATAACTATGCCAGTTGTTACTGTGCAGGGATCTTGAGGTTGGACAGGCAAATGCAAAACGTGATAATTAGTTGTTGCACAACCATCCTATTTATATCGGAAGAGTTTGTTGAGATTTTGTTGAGACAGCTAACACAATCCGAAGACATCAAAGTGCCAGAGGGGAAGGAAACCTGAGCTTACATATCCTTCATTCACAAGTGGGACAAATAAGCCTCACAAACAAAAGGTTTGCATTGTAATGAAAGCGTCGACAGCATTTATATCAAACTTGAATGCAGATTGTCCTGTTTACTTAGCTCAAAAGATTTCGAGCTGTTCCAGCATTGATGAGCTGTCGCAGGGAGATAGGCAGATGAATATACATGATTCAGCACCAATTAGCTCAGGAACAGGGGCCAAGACCGCATGAATATTCATCAGATGGTCGTCATCCATTACCAGCCAGATCACGACTCTGCATATTTTTCAGCCCTAAGTGCATATTGTATCATTTCTACACCTGCGTCACCTTTCCCCCTTCTTTCCCTTCCCAAATTCTCAAACATCCTGTTGTGTGCTGTGTAAGAATATCGACTAGAAGTGAACAGCAGCAAAAAGGCTTCAGGCTGGGAGAAAGCACCAAAACAAAGTAAGGAAGTCACACAGCTGTTGCTCTGATGCAAAAACATGAAATTTCTGAATAATTTGAAACACAACACTTAACATCAGTGGCTGGCAGTGAGATTTGGCTGCCGAGCTACAAATGTGCAACACCTGTTTTTTTTTTTTTTTCCTGTCACCCTGTTTACAATATTACAAATCTTCCTTCTGGAATTTGAATATGTATTTTGTTTACAACAAACAGAAATGGGAAAATCACAAAAAGCTGGCCACAATTTTTTTTTTTTTGACTAAATCTGCAAAAATGATCATGATGGAATTAACAAGAGCAGAAACCTGAGTGAGGGATCGGCTCCTTTATTTTCTCATGATGGTTCATAACTTTGTTTTGAAAAAGCTTCATAATTGCTGCTCTGATCGCTCCTTAGAACTGAAATCTGTAACTTAATACACATTACAGTTCCAAGGCAGCGAATTACAACAAAGACAAAGGGAGCATCTGATGTCTAACGGAATGAAAAGTTGAACCAAACTTGCCATTGACTTTCTGCAGAAGAGAACTGTCTCACCTCAAGTAACAGGTGAAATTAATGAAACTACAGTATAAATATATTAGGGATTTGAACACTGAAGCAAATCTAAAAATATTTTCTAACTCCTTGGAAACGGCAGTGAGAGAAACCAGAGCTGCTGCTTTCCACCCAAGGAAGAAAGTCAGACTTTATTTTCAGGGACCGCCAAAAAAGGGCACGCTAAGTCCAACAACCATCTCCTATGTAAAATGCAGGTTATCTGATGTATAACTGGAGGTTATATATACAGTAGTTCAGTTGAGCAGGTCAGCCTCAGAGTAAGTTACTGACTGACCTGGAGTTTGTCTGTTCTCGCTTCTGGGTTTCCATTAACTCTGGGTTAATAAATTCAGGTTCGTCAGTAAACCCGATTTCTGAAATACCCGTCATGTGAGTGGATGAACCATCTGTCTGTCATTAGCTAATTCCAGTCAAATAAACAAACCATATGAGAGTGCAGCAACACAGCAGTTATGATGATGTCTTGGGAAGAAAAAAAAAATCTAAGTTTAAAGGGCATTTTGTTATATAACTTCAAGAGAACCTAATGTTGCCTTTGTTTTCATCGTTGCGTTTGTTTTTCTTGCTCCTAGGTTCCTCACTGGATGCTGATTGGTCCGGCTGTTTGGTGACTTCCGAAGAGGCTCTGGTTGGAGCCTAGATGATTTTGTGAGTCAAACGAAAATGATCTCTGAGATCAGGTTGCTGTGCGAGGGTAAACCAGGACAGGTGTGACCTGACAAGCTGGTTGATCCTTTGGCCGTTGTTCGGGACTTGTTCAGACTGCAGGCAAATCAGATTTGTTTCTCAAATCAGATCTTCAAGACAGACTGTCGGCACTGTTATTTGCAAGTGACCAGATGAGATATGTGTGCCCAGACATCACTGACCTCCCTGCAACAATGACGTAGGCATCAGTAACCCCGTATGCTGATGATGCAGCTTTCCAAGGCAGAAGCATGACAAGTGGCCAAGGGCCTTTCAACAAAGTGCCAGCAGAGAGTTTCTTTCAGCATCTGTCCCCAATCTGTTGTTCTCTGTGTTGTCCTCCAGCATGGGTTCTACTCAGCCGCTCTGATGCACTTCCATCACTCTGGATTTGATGTTGCCGCTGCGTGTCGCGTTGCGAGTGACACAAAAGACAGCTTGAAATACAATATTAATGACCAGAGCGTCCAGACTGCGACAAATCTGCAGAAATCTGACTGGAATCATTTCTCAAACCACCTCCAAATGTGGCTTGGATCCGGCTTGCAAAAAATCACATTTCATGCAGTTTTTGGCTGTTGGTACTTCCTACAATCTGGATATAATTTGGATGTGCCAAGACACAGACTTGGGTTGGCATTCTGAACAAGGCCTAAATAGCAGAGTGTAGAGAGAGTCTCCAGTTCAGTTTTACCATACTGCACCATAGCACAATGTTGTATTACATATGCCACAATTTTTGTGATAAACAGTAAAAGTAGCACTGATTCCTGCTATGGAAACAGTGTACAATGACTCTTATACTTCCACGTCTCACATATTTGCAAAGTATCAGGACCTCCAGACATAATACTCCTGACATCACAAATTTGAGGCTGTGGCTTTTGGGAGCAGTTCATGTTCACAAACACCGACTGCATTGTCCTTGGCCTGGAGAAAAGCATATAGCTTATAAATTCTTAAACTGAATGCAGCTTCCTTTCCGAGCTTGTTTACTGTCCCAGCGAGGCTTCATTTGTTTTCCAGCCGTCTTCACACTGCTGACTGCTCACACTGCATGTCTATTATGTTTTATTTCCAAAGTTCAAACACAGTAAAAGATAACAACGTCCTATTCAGAAGCCCCTCTGTTATTTATTCATCTGTTTTAACATTCATTTATCCAAAGGGAATACGCCTGAGCACGCATGCTCTTATTCAGCGGTGCTCTGCTTCACATTCATACAGTTTCGCTCACATCCACCTGGGAGCTGCCCGGTGCAGCCTCAGTCTTCCTGCTGGCCACTGAGCAGCACCGGTGGAGGCGTTGGAGGTGAGGTTTCTGGCTCAAGGGCAACTAGTCTGATGGTGGTGGGAGGGGAAACAATTTTACTTTCCCAGATTGTTCCAGGTGAACGAGCAACCACAAGGCAATGAATTTTTGTTGTGAGAAATGTTTCTTTCCATTTTGGCCTCCTGTCGACATTAAAGCAGACTTTTTGGTTACTGAAAGCGCAGCCTCTGGAGAACGCTCTTTAATGCTGTTTTTCCTTCTCAAAAATACTAATTTTCCTTAATGCAGACACTGAAAATGGTACAACATTTCTGTTAACTCCTGCTTCTCCTTAGTTACTGCTGGCTATGTCCGATAATCTTTGAAGATGCTGCTTTGGAAAGTGTCAAACTCCAGTAACAAAGCCAATACTCTGTTTGCTATGTTTGACTAGTGCCGGACAGCGTCAGTGAAGTAGATGCTAAAGCAAATACTAAACACAGGTTGGTGTATCTTCATATTCGCTATTGCAATCTTTATTTGGCTGTTAGAATGACCAGGTAGCGGCTGGATGATGCAGTAAGAGATGCCAAGGTGATGGTAAGGTGTACCAAAACAGTGGTGTTTTATTCCCCAAAACCAAACAAAAATCCAAAGCAGTACATACATGGTAGCAGCGACTGTAACTGTAATATTGCTGCACCTACGTTTCTCCACACAGTATGGAAGCCTCCCAGCTTCCTTGTGATATTGTTTGTCAGTTATGAATGTGAATGAATGTACCCCACAAGTGTCGTGTCGGAGACTAATTCAATTCCACTGTCTTTCAGGTGGAGCCAAGCACTGACTACAGCCCCTGCCAGAAGACACACATCATTCACGGTTAAATACACAAGCTATAAATTATTCAGTAAAAAGTCTATAAATAGTCTGTATAAAATGTGCAAATATGCAATGTGCAAATATTCTGTGCAAATAACAATAAAGTGCAAATATCGCTACAAAAGTTCAAAGTGCCATTATTAAAGTGCATAGTTTTTATGTTTAAAGTGCAATTTATACAAAACCCAGTTGTGTAATATTTACATGGCCAAAGCTGTCAGTCCCTAGTAACAAAGTTCCCTTTGTTACACTGGAAAATAGTCAATTTAATAATGCCAATGGTCATTCATTCATTCATTTTCCAAACTGTTTATCCTTGTAAGGGTCGTGTGGGGGTGCTGGAGCCACATTAGGCGCTCATTGGGCGGAAGGCAGGGGAAACACCCGGGACAGGGTGTTGGTCTATAACAGATACGCCAATGTTTCTATTCAATAATTTCAATAATGTGTATCCATTTTTAACGTTCAGTAGGAGCTTTTTCTTGTCATCCGTCCGTATAAATGATTCACATTTTCCACACAGCTTTGGATATTATGAGATTTAGACATTTTTGTACTTGCATTTGTAATTTATCAAAAAAAAAAGAAGAAGAAATAAGTTTTCTAAAATATCCCAAAGCCCATTTTTCTAAATGCTAGGCCACCACCTCCCTGTTGCTTAAAATAACTAACCAGCACAGAGGAAGTTACAGCTCTCAAAGGAAGCCCCAGAGTGTGTGTGACGCCCTGCTAAAGAGGGGTCAGCACTAATGGGAGTATAATGAGGAGCCCAGCGGCCTGCCCCAACATGTTCGGAGGGAGAAGCCACAGCATTGTAATGCAACATTGAAAGTGGTGTGGGGAAACTGCACACCCTGGAGCTTTTTGGAAACCCCACGGTCATGCTTACATTACATTTCTTACTGTGGCCCCTGTGCTAGAATTTCTACAGAGGGATTTAAGTGCTTGTTTGCTGCTGGCATGGCGAAGCGTTGGACGAAACACAGTGAGATTTTTCTTCGCCCCGTCCTTTCAGTGAAGCTCCCAGGTAGCGGAGACCTTGCATGGCATTTAACGTGCATCATGTTTCTCGGAGCTGCCAGTGTGTTCTGGTGTGTGTGTGTGTGTGTGTGTGTGTGTGTGTGTGTGTGTGTAATCAGTGGCCGGACTTTCCTTTGTTCTGTGAATTTGCATCATATATGGTGTTTCTCTGCTGCTACCACCGCTACGTCTGCTGTCGATGCGACCGGTTGCGCCTCCACGACTGCCGGTGTTGGGGACGAAGCTCTTGAATGCCGAGTTTTGCAAGCTGCCGGTTAAATGACAGTAATAAAATCAGTTTTAAAATATAAAAGGAAGTGTAAAAGAACAACAATAAGTATAGGACATATAAAAGAAATAGGAAATAACAACAATGTGTAAAATTTCTATTCTGTCTCTTCATTTCTTCTCTTTTGCAGTTTTTTGGTAACATTCTCGCAGCTGCATTTTGCACAAGTTGCAGCCTGGCAAATCTTATTTTTTAATCCAGTACGGAGTGCATTGCAGTAATCTAGGCGAGAAAATACAAATGCATGGATCAACTTTTGGCATCTTCCATTGAGAGGTGTGGTTTAACTCTTGCAATACTTCTAAAATGAAAAAGCAATCTACTACTACTACTTATAGCGATGTCTGCTACTGCTGATACAGTGACAATGACTTCTACAACTACTGCAGTAACATCACTGCAACTCTGCTACTGCTACTTATATAGTACTGAGAAAACTAGTACTACCATCACTGCTGGTAGTAAAGTCCTATTACCACATCTACTGTTAAAATTCCCATGTGTCTAATTATAGTTGCAACAAACATGGTGTGAGTCGGTACCCCAGCGCCCCAAACACACACTCCACACAGCCTGCCTCATCCTGAGCTCTGTTGCAGGGCAGTGCTGGACCCAAATTAACTGTGCAGAGCGTCTGTGATGCAGAGCAAATCCATACTGACCATTCACGGCAGCTGCTTACCCAGATGAAACGCCATTGATTCAAACCATTGTGGGTGATTGCACTTGTTAAATTTCCAGTCCTTTTTTGTTACATTCACTATAATGTTCAATATCAGAGGGCTCTTTATTGCTGTCTGGGCTGCCTGGGCTGTCTGGGCTTTTATTAGGCGGAGGTATTAAAGAATATGACATTTCCCCGAGGGGGAGAGGAAAGAGGCGGCGCACTCCAATACCGGCCGAGTCACTCCCCGGCAGTCACCGCTCGGGCTCTACCTGCGTCTGTCTTCTGGTGCAGCTCCACTTCCTGTCACTCTGCGTTCCACTCAGAAGAGTCACATGTCCTCAGGAATTTCCTCATGAGAGTCACTCCAAGTCAACCGTGCCGTTTTGGCATTCCGTGCTTGGCTGACTACCAATGTGCAATTCCCAATCTATCTTGCAGCAAGCAGGCTCCACTGATTCATTCTCAGTGACTGATCTGCCGCACCATGTATATAATCCACGATTATGAGCGGGTGAACGGGAGACACTGGGTGCAGCTATGCGGAAGTGTGGCACTTGAGTGCATAGCAGAAAAAAAAAAAAAAAAAAAAAAAAAAAACAACTCTCTAAGCTGATTTAGGTTCAGTCCTTGGCAGCTAATTCCCTACACCAGTGTCCACACTGCAGAAATACCCATTGTACCCAGTTGCTTAATGTTTTATTCTTTATGTAAAGGAAAATGAGTGGAAAACAGAAAAATCTGCAAGCTGTTTTGTGAAATGTTCACTGGTTTCCATCCCAATTTCACTCAGATTTTCCTTTTTTGTCTTAATCTTGTGAAACATGAACATATTGCCGGCACTCAGAATTAATTTCATTCCTTTATTATTCCTTTATTATGCCCTCTAACCCTCCGAAACGGTCTGTAAATGTAATCAAGTTTTATTTGTTTTCCCAAGTAAACACAAAAAATGCCAGTTTGACCTATGAAGAAGCAATGAAGCAATTTTTCTTGTCTTGTAGAGTCTTGAAACAACTTTGAATTGTATTTGAAACATTTTATATATTTTTAATTTTAATTTTTAAGTAATATTTGTAATTTATTTTTACTTCTTAATTTTTTGACATTACATTGCATTTTATAGTTATATTTTTCTTTGATTTTTTTTTTTTAAATTTTGTACCGTAAAAAATGTCTTAATTTTTTCCCCAAATCATTATTTATCATCAGTTATATTTTTTAAATGTTTTAATTTTTTTGTTTCTTTTTTTAAAGACTTCCCGACAAAAAAGCATCTTTATAATCTTCAGCCTAACAGTTTTAAAACAGTTTATAAAGAAATCTGCTACTACTTCTAATACTTTACTGAATTCATATGAGACCGTGTTATTAATAATTATTATTAATGTTAGTGATGCTAAAATCAATGATGATGGTATTTTTAGGCTCCTGAGCTGCTGCAGGAGCGTGGCTGCAGGCGAGCTCAGGGCTGCTGCTGTCCTGCGCTCTGATCAAGGCCGGCCGCCACCGCCTCGGCTTATCCAAATTCAGGTCTAGCGCCCTGCAGGCAGATCATCTTTTCTCTCCAAGTTTTTATAATATTTACAAATTTACTAACTGGGGGGCTTGATCTTTTTTTTTTACAGCACACCGTTATCACGCCAAGAACAAAGGAATAAAGACAAGAAGGCTTTCCTGACTGTAGCCCAAACCCTTGAAATACATCTGTTTCCAAGGTTCAGGAGATTCATTTATTCAGGTACTGCAGTACTGGGAAATATTGTACTTTTTACTGCACTGCATTTGTTAGAAAGCTGTACAGTAGTGACTTTGCAGAAGAAGCTTTTGAGTGTGAACTAGCCAACAGGATATGGAGCAGTCAGAGTTATATCATTAAAATAGTTCTTACAGGTTCATGCATCAAGAATTTAATAGATAGATAGATAGATAGATAGATAGATTTACTTTATTGATCCCAAACTGGGAAATTCTTAAACTCTCTGAAACAAACCGTTTGTCATAATGACTGCTTTTACTTGTCATGCTTAAATAAAATTCATAATGCATGGCTTTTGCTTTTGCTTTTACTGGACTATTTTCCTGTTTTGGTATTAATCAAGTACAGGGTTTTAGGACCTTTTCTATTACTGCTCAAGGCATCGGTAACCCTGCAAACTGTCCATTTTAGGAGACATTAAGTACGGCAATGCAGTCTAATTCAATTTTGTGAAAAAAATGAGCACAAACTCTCAGAAACTCTTAGAAGCACGCCACATGGAAAGGTTAGCTAAGTGCAGGTGAGCAAAACGTCTTGGGGCAAGGTTCGGGTGAGATATTTGTCATGATTAAACAAGCAGCAGCTTTGCTCCAAATTAAGAGTTCCCTCGCCGTTCATAAACTTGGTGGCTGAATTTCATGTCACGTCAGCGCCTGGTGAAGTCGCGGCTGAATCATTTGGTACAGCTCACCGGCCCTGACCCCGTGCCGTCCTGCTCCCTGCGTGCCGACGGTCGTTTTGCGTTATCGGGCACCAGAAATCTCACATCCGAGCCGTTCCAGTGAGCAGTGGAGAAGCGAAGCCGTTTGCGTCCTGTGTTTTTTTCTCCAGAACAGAAGTGATCAGTAGTTTGGGTGAATCAGCGGGCCTGCGGGCTGGATGGCTCAGCTCTGGGCTGTGTGCCAGGAAAGGTCAAAGCTCCGAGCTGCTGTGCCACTCCAGCAGACGATGTTCGCATGCTGCTGCACAGGATGAAGGGCAGGCGGAGGCAGTCACCCTCAGGGTGTATGTGAGGGTTACAGCTGTGTGTGTGTGTGTGTAACATGTAGGTTTGTGTGTCTATTTTTTTTTTTTTTTTAAATGCGTGTGCAGCGGGAGCGTGATGCATGAAAAGAGTAGAGCCTGCTGTATATGTGATGTGTTTATGTTTGTATCCATGTGCGCGTGCCTGCATTTCATTTGTTGTCTCGGTGTGTTTTCTGTGTCTGCTGATGGAGGGAGGAGGAGGAGGAGGGGAGGGGGGGCACCTTGCATCTCCAAAATGTCAACTTTGCAGAAACTAAGGAAGACAGACATGCTTTCAGCTCGATGATCACGCAGTCTTCAGGTTTTTTTTCAACCGCGTTTTAAAAGGTTTCTCAGACCCAGAGGCTGTGAAACTTTAGCACAGAGGAAGATATAACCCTTCAGTTTGAGACTGGCTTTGTGTGGTGCAACTGAGACACGACTTCAGCTCCACGCAGCTACAACACTACGCCGGAGAGATGCACCCAAACCCGAATCCATACTCGGCAAGTGATGAAAAACGGCGTTCTGTTGAATAATTTACCTTTCCTAACATTTTTCAAAACGTTCAGCTTGATATTAGATACAGATATTACAGAGATATGACATGCAGTATTTTCACAGTCTGTTATTTCTGGTGAAGGATGACACCGCCTCGGCTGTCTTTGATATCGAACCTTTTATTTTGAAATGGCATAAACCCTGACATTATTAAGACAAATTTTATAGCGGGTGGAGCCACACCAAAAAAATAGACAGTAACAGTCACAACACACAAATAATGTAAAACCAGCCTTTAACTTAATAAATCAACACAAAGACCACATGATAAATAACACACACACAAACTAAAGAACTAAACATGAGCCCAACAACAATGAACTGTGCTCAGTAAATGCCCGTTGCCCAAAAGCATGCTGGGAAACTCTCCTGACTGGAGTTCACTCAGATGTCGGTCAGCAACAGAGACAGAAGTCAACCACGGTTTTTCACAGCTGGATTTCTTTTTCCTTGTGGTTAAAATCCAACGGTTTAAAAAAAAAAAAAAAAAAAAAAAAGCCATGCTCACCTTTGTCCCGAATCTGAATCCGGATCATTTTGCCCCAAATACAAATACAAATACAAATACAAATGCAAATGGTGGTGTCTCTGCACACCTCCAGTATATTGTGTTGCAGTTCTGTGGAGCCAAATGATGAAAATCATGCATTCAGTTTGCATCGTTATTTACTTCTGTATGGGGTTTGGTGACTTAATCAATGAAAATTTCCATTTCAGACCTGCAGCTGTTTGCATGGAAGGTGCACTGTGTAAAGCCAACCTACGTGAAAATCACCAACGCTGGAGTCAAGAGGGGTGTGTGTCTGTGCGTGTGTGTGTGTGTGTGTGTGTGTGTGTGTGTGTGTGTGCGTGTCAAAGAGAAAATCACGACGGATTTAATGAGAAGCAACTGAATTAAAAAGTCTCAGCTGCTGATAGAACGCCTGACGAGGGATTCAAAGGCAGTGTGGAAAATTGCTGTGGGTCACTTTTAATGAAGACCCTTTGGACTCAGCTGACAAAAATAAAAAAAAATAAAAATAAAAAAAAAATAAAATAAAGTGATGGTTGTGTCTAATTCTCATCGTCTGCCCAGCTCACTGATAAATTACATGTTTATTCCACGTCCATGTCTTTGTCAGTTGAGTCTAAACATCCTCACTTAAATTGACCAGTGGCAAATTCTGCATAATGCACCTTTAATATTAAAAATATTAAAAAACAATTTGGCATTTTGGCTCCAGCAGATCTACATCAGGGTTTTCTGAAGGCTTGCATGTCAGTGTTTAGTGTTACATCTCTGTCAGCTGTTCTCCAAAAGTATAGCTGAAATGTTTTTTGTGGAGAAAGTACAACACTCCGTTACCTTTAAAGCCTCTTATACAAGAGAAAATCAATATTTCCTAGTCTAACATCTGAAAATCAGGACAAAGATACACCTTTTATGTTCATTTATAATGCAATAAAACCATATATGTCGGTGTTTCACATGAAACACTCGGAGAAAGTCTTTATTTCTCTCACCGCACCTCCTCTGCATGCTTTATTCCCACATATTTACACTGTAAATAGACAGATTTGTTTTATTGATCAGAGCCAGAACATGCGGTGTTTGATGATGCATTTTCTTCTCCTGTTTATGTTGTGGATTAGTTTGTGTCTGAGAAAACAGTTTGGCTGCTACGTGTTCACACAGAAAGTGATCATGCCTTTAATATTCTGTAAGTTGGAAATTTGAATATTGACAAATTTGTACCGACATTATTATAGTTGCTGTGTCGGTATGTGGCTGAAAATTATTCCTTATGACAGAAACCTTCCGTCCAGTAGGGAGCCATGTTAGCATCAGGTTATATTCCAGAGGCTGCAAGACTGTATAACAAAAATAAATAAAGAAAGAAAAGAAAAAAAAATAATAAAACAATAAATAAATAAAAATCAAAACTTCAAGTTCAGGTTCAGGTTTATTTTTAGCTCCTGCTCACTGTTTACTGTCTCACAGGGCAGCGCGGGGCCACAGTTTGTAGAGAAGAGAGTGACACCGCCGACCCGAGCCCTCGTGGTGAGCAAGAAAAAAAAATAATAAAAAACTGCCAAAAAACCCAAAAGCCAAAAACCTTAAGAAGTGGGATGGATCTCAGAGGGAGGTAAAGCCCTCGCAGGCCAAGTTTAATATATTTAACTAAAACTAAACTAAGAACTACAGCTAGATGTGGGGGGAAAAAAAAACATTTAGTAAAGAGAAATAACAAATAACAACTTTAGATAAAAGAAAAAACTAACTGAACCAATATTGTGTGCTTATTAAACTAACTAAAATAAAATAAAAATAAAACCTGAAACTAATAAAAAAATAAACTAATAAACAACAAAAAATAAAACTGATGCGAGCAAACCCACTCAACTAAAACCAAACTGACCTGAAAACAAATTAAAAAAAACAAAATAAAACAAAACAAAACAAAAAAACTCATGAAAAATACAAAAGTATAATAACTCTGCTGCGGGCCAGTCAGGAGTACAGTGGCTGCCAAGCGGGCAATCATCAATTCAAATGAAATTCAGTCAATTAAATCGAACGAAAGAAAATACATTTGACCAAGAAAACAAATTATGGCAGTTATGCAAAAAGAAAAAGAATGAAAAAGAAGAGGACAACAACAAGATAGAGTTAAAAGATGAACAACCCGGTGAATAGATTTGGTCAAGGCAATAAAAATGAGCACCATATAAATGTATGTAGGTATAGTCTTGCTATTGCCATTATTGCCATAGCAATGCACCACTATTTCATATTTCATGTTCACATTTCTATTTTTTCTATATTCCTTGTTTATAGTGTATATTGCTTGCTGCTATTTATTATCTGTTTATACTGTAAATTTGCTTCATATTTTGCTATCCACTTTGCTACTGTAATGCTGGAAACTTCCCCACTGTGGGACTAATAAAGGAATATCTTATCTTATCTTATGTTATCTTATCTATTACAGATGCACATGCACATGCACTGGTGGTGTGCAACACGTTTCTGTACTTTTGCTGCCATTCACAATCCTTTTTGCTCTTGGTTCATTAAAAAATAATAATTAAAAATGCTTGATGGAAAAGTCAAATGTCAAATAAAATCCACAACATTCAACTGAGAGTTTACCCACTCTCTTATGGTGGACACTTTTTATTCAGTGTAAAGGGAAATTCCACCGTTCTCTCTTAAGCTTTGACTTTGGTGCCTCATGACCTCCAGACCCCAGCAGAAGTTTTTCCGTCCGACGTCGCTTAAAAACAGGAACTGCCTGCTTATCGTCTGATACGCGTTTGCATCTGTGTGACCGTCGGATGACCTGTTTCCTATGAATTCACTGAACGCTTGGCATTCGTCTGTGCTGCAAAGGCTGATAATCAAACCAACAAAGACAATCTCAGCCTTAGGAACGTCCCATTTTCAGATTTTTCCACCACCTCAGTGAAAGTAAATGTGATGATTCGTGATGGAAACACACTTGCCGAATAAAAACGAGACATGCGCAGTGTGCGTAGGGTTGAATCACATGACCTCACATGACGGTGCTGGTTGCCATGGTGAATGGCGGTGACATCAACAGGTGGATGACTGAAGAAATCAAGACTCTCCTTCGTCTTATATATTCAAAGAATGGAGCGGCGATATCAGAAGGAGGTCAATGTCAAAAAAATCAAAACTGCAGTGCGAAGCGTCATGAGATCCTGTACGTCTTCACCAAACTAGGCACGGGCTCGTCACTAGCACACAAACCGGTTGCTCATGGCAACGATCAGATGAAGATGATGATGATTATGTAGGATACATCATCATTCAGCACCCATGGGAGCCTATATGCTTAAACAGATGCTATGGAAACACAATTTAATTCTCTTGATTTTTTTTCTTCTGTCTTTTTTGCAGCATTTAATTATTCACACATGAGATATGAGATTAATTTGAATGCTTTATGGGATGTTTTATTATTGTACGGTCAGCTTGTGAAGCTCAAAAGCTCATTTGCTGTAATAGAAGGCACAGAGGTAAAACCACTCCACAAACAAACAAACAAACAAAAAAATGTCTCCCAATGTCTTTAACTTCATCTTTTCCTCGCTCCCCGCTGTGCCAGCAGGGTCTGCCTCGGCGTCAGACCGGCACGGCGTCTCACAGCGCGACCGGAGCGAAACAAACAGGAAGACTAACTTCAGGCGGCGGCACGTAGCCGAGGTGCGCCTCTCAGATCTGATGCTCTCCGAAATGAGAACAGACAGTCACAACACACGCATCTGTTTTGCAGCGTGCTTCTGCGAACGGGTACAACTTCACGTCGCGTGTGTGTGTGTGTGTGTGTGTGTGCCAGGTGTTGCGCACAGTCATTCCCCTGCCGTGTGCAAACAATTAGATCCCCTGTTTGAGGTAAATTATGGATTGTGTGTGGGGTTTTTCCGAGGGGCGGGATGCGGCCCGCTCTGTCCCCGGCTCGCTGATGGTTGCAGGGCCGCTGTGGCTGATGTGCTGGCTCCAGATTACATTTCATATTCATGTATGGGTGCTTAGGAGTGGTGCAGGATTTTGGGATTTTGCAGGTGGTTTAAGGTTACATTCGCTTTCACATCGCAGCTGAAAAAAAAAAAAAACGAAAAAAAAAAACTGAATTTGTTTCTTTTCCATCTCATGTGACACAGATCCGCACGGAGTCGCACTTTTCCAATTCCGATCTGGATCGTGAATTTGTGGCGCACGATTAGATCCCGAGGCCTGCAGCTTAAGGCATCACACTGGACGTTTTCAATGTTGCCGTGACGATAAGCAAATCTTATTACGTTATTCACCCGAGGCACTTAACAATGGAAAAAAGTTAAACAGCCAACTTAAATCAAAATGGCCAAATGTCCATACATTTAAAACTTTCTTCTGCAAAATTTTCGGGTCATTTTCAGAGACTAAGTGGCGAACATGAGCAGGGAATCATGGGAAAGCAGTGGTGTGAATATTTAGCTTAACCGAGATTCGGCATAATTCGCTTTAAGAACATTTTTTTAACTGCTGAGTTTGATTTGAGTTTGTAAACCACAATTTGAGTCATCAATAATTAACATACATGTAACTAAAGTCCAAATGCATGGAACAAGGAAGTTCAACAGGTGAAATATGACTAACAAAAAGGAACCAACAGGCTACTTGGATGCTGCAAGAACAGAAAAGGTTTTATGAAGGATTGTTATTTCACCAAACGATGTGCGCGTGAATCTTCATCTGTCAAAACAAACGTGATGCATTTCAACCACAAAGGTCTTCCTTTGTTTGTGAAACTGTCCAGCTGCACATGGGCAAAACTAAATGAAAACATTTCTGCTCTTGCAGTATCCAGAGAGCTCCTTTTTGTTCGCATAAACAGATGCAGTGGCTGTTTTTTCCCTTCTGAAATGGGAAAATATGGACAATAGGATTACTTATTATATAGTTACATGAGATAGATTATTGCATTTGATCTGAAAAACAATTACTATCATTGTTATTTTTAGTATTAGTCGAAGTAGTAGTAGTAGTAGAAGTAGAAGTAGTAGTGATTATACAGTTAGTTATTAGTTATTTGCTGCTATTTTATTGAAATAGTGTTGTGAGGCTCACAGGTGGACGGGCAAAGAAGCAGCTGCTGGTGAGAGTGAAACGCCGTGCCAACACCAAGCAGAGGATCCAGACCTGAAATGTGTTTAGGACATAAAAGAGAAGCAGAGGCACGAAAACAGATGTGATGTCGGCTGTTGATGCGAAGGCCTCTCTGACACCTCGCCTTCAGTTCATTTTGCTTCCTGGAGCCGCTGCCTCGTCCTAAAATAGCGGTGGACAAACATCAGAGTTTAGCAGGACTTCAGAATTGAGCTTGAAGGCTGGCGGAGTGGCCCTAATTTGTCCCTGGAGCATTTTACCTTTCAGTGATCCTGTGGAGTCGAACAGCACCAGCGAATCCTGCTGTTTTCCTCCCCGGCCTTTATACGAGCACAGGAGAGTGAAGGCGGCGTGTCCCAGGGGGGCTTCCTCACAGGATTAGCCGTCCAGGCTGGCTCGTGTCATTAGCGTCATCCAACCACAGCCGTAATTTGCAGGGACCGTGGGCCCGGGCTCATAAAAGGAAAAACTTAGTGAGTCGTCTCAACCTTGCCAAGGTGTTAAATGACGACGTTCTCTCCTTATCCTCTGATGCAGGTGATGAAGGCAGGGCTCTTTGATCATTTAAAAGAGATTAAAATGTTTTATCACAGATAATGTGAATCCTCCAACGCTATTAACATCACAGCGCTCCTCTTGTCCAAATAACACAACAGACAAACTCTGAAGTCCAAAATTAGACATTTGCCAACATAAGAAAATTGAAAAAAAGGACGAGGGCCAGGTAAGGCTCCCATAGATCTATGTTATAGGACATGTTTGCTGTTTTGGAGTCTAGGCCCTTTTTCCAGACCATCAGTTCAACCAGTTGCTTCCATATTGAGCCTGATAAGGACGTGCTGCAGCCTCCCAGTCGACCACAACAGCCGTCAATGAGGCGATCGTAATTGACTTTGAAAAACGAAGGTAATGTTGATTTTCTGTAGGGCTGTAGTCTGTTAGTCGACTGGTCGATTTATTGGTCGATACGTTCTTGTTTGACCAAAATCTGATTGGTCGATTATTTGCCATGTTCATTTTATCAGGAGTAAAGCATTAAGTGCTAATGGGGGTGTTTTCAGAACAAACTGTTTCACAGGTAACAGTCTGTCTTCAGAACACCCCCCTTGTTTTCACAATTTTGGATTAGCCCAACCCACCGGTGGAGACAGATAGGTAGGCCTGTATGTTCTGAACTGAAGAAAAAATTAGGCCTGGTTTTCTGCTGCTGCTTAATTAAGAACGTTTAACGAACATTTAGTCCTCTACCATGTCAAAGACGTCGTCAGTGTGGCAGCATTTTACCAAAATAGATGGAAAAAAAGTCGAATGCAAACTTGCAAACGACGGCAGCTTGACATGGTACTCTTTTCGGAAATCATAGGCTATGATGTTGCGTAGGTGCGCGTGATGCAACGCTGTCAGGGCCGACCGACTCCAGTGTGTCATTCAGTGCAAAATAATTAGGTCAAAAACGATTTAATGTACTGCAAATACTAGTTGTTTATGTTTATTTATAATTCATTTAGGTGGACAAGGATACCAGGTAGGCTACTGCCCAGTTAATTAATCTAAAAATAGTAACTTTTTTTTTTTCTTTGTATTCCTGCTGCCGCCGGATTAGGCGACTTTTGGTCGAAATTTCAGGACTTTAGTCAACCAAGATTTTCTTTGGTTGACTACAGCTCTAATTTTCTGATCATATTATCAACAGCTGTGGGTTTAGAAAGCAGTATTCTTTTGGGATTTGTTTCAGCTGCTTCCACGTAGGACTCAGGCAGGGCCTAGCTACAGCGCGGAAGGTTAAAGTTCAAAAGGTAGTGCTTGGTTGGCGAAACAAACTTGCTCTTTTCCAAACGGAGCAGTTCTGTTGATTTAGAGATCGGTTTGCGAATCCTTTCTCAGGAGGAGCGCTCTGAGAGTTCACCCCGAGCTTTTTATTTTTACGATCGCCCCCAGTGACCGCGCCTGCAGCACATCGATATCGGGATCAATACTGAAGTGAACGGCGGAATGATGCTCCCTACGTCTGAGGATGATGCCAGATGATCTGTAAATAGCAGCCAGCGTCCAGAAGAGCGAACTCTTCCTCCTGTAGGAATGAAAATTGATTACCAGGAGCTCAGCACAATGTGCAGAATTGATTTCTTTGCACTATATATTAGAGTTTACGTTTAGCTCCTTCAATGGACAGGTTATTGGCCTTCTCTCAGACCGCAATACCCTTGACAACTCTAATATCGATTGACGCCATGTTGACAAAGCAGCTTTACAAAATAGAGCTTTTATTTCTTAGAGTTATTGAGTGTCAAATATATTTTTTCTCACAATGGATTTGCTCTGTTTTGCTGTAAAACTTATGGATTATGCTAAGAGGCCATTTCAGGACTGTGGATTTTGTTTTTTGGCACTGGTGAAAGAGGGTACAGACAAGACAAAAAAAAAAAAAAAAAAGCTGATATTTCATAGAGAAATTTTATGATCAAAACAAATCTCCATCTAATGATCTTGACCCCGTGTCGAGATTTGATTGCACGCTCGCCTAATTCTGCCTAAAGCTGTTTGGGTTCCTTGTTGACAGCAGCCTTTATCGTATTCAGAGACGCTTAGGGAGCAGACAGAGCAGTTTTTTTCTGCTATCAGCGGCCAGGACGAGGACAACTTTCAAGATATCCACCACAAAAAAAAAAAAAACCTCCGGCAAATCAAATGCTAATACCGTCTGAGGTGGAGCCGGCGCCGGGCGTTTGTGGTCGAGGAAGTGTGATGGCTCTCCATATGAAAATGTGGCTGTGGCTCTGACTGCCAAACAGGCATCACAGAGGGAAATAATTACCCAGACTGAATTCCCCCACTGGTAAAGAAGACAGACACAAAGAGCAGAGAAAACTAATTGAAGAAAAGAGGGACCGTCTCCCCGGGATCACTAGAGTGGAGAAAATTTATCAGTTTTTCCATTGGTTGCATTGATGCTGCTACATTACACATCTCCAGACCCCGCTGCTCGCTGGAGAAACCCCATAGAGGTCGGACTGCAGTGAAAACTTATTTTCCAGCCTCTCGCCGGGAAAGCAAGGCCACTCGCAACTCAATATAATGATAAGCAGATAGCGGTGAGTGTTATCCACGCTGCGAAGGCAATAAGAAGAAACAAACCCTATTGATAAAGTCAGTTTATCGCTCGCCGGTGTCTCGTTCAATGTAGCACTGCCGCCGGACCACAAGCCTCTGTCTTCCAGATAAACGCGCTCGGCATTTAGAGAAACTGATGTTTTCAGTTTGCAGCCTTTTGAAATAGAAATGTCGCCGTGGTTTCAGGAGGAAACATTCCCAACCTGAGCGGGGACGAAGAACCCCTTCAGCTCGTTCAGGCTGGATTTCTGCAAGAATCTCAAAATACAATGTGATCAAGACACACGGGGCATGACCAGGGGAGCAAAATTCAATGTTTTCAAAGATGGTTTCATGGGAAGTAACAGGAATATATGGGGGAAAAAAATGGGAATTAATGGGAATTGAACTGGATATTTGCAAAATTGCAGGTTGGCCTATGACAGGGAACTTAAATGTAGTTTAAAAAAAAAATGTCTTGGTTGAAACAATGACATTTAATGCAAATTCAATTTATTTTTTTATTTGTTCAGTGAAAGAATCAATCAAAGTTTTACTCATAAATAAAAAAGAAAATGTTAATATTAATGTCTGTTTATGATACCGTTTGTATGAATTACCCCAAGTTTCCAGTCGATTCCTGTAAATTCCCATTCATTCCCAATGATAGCCTCCAACTTGGAATATTTCCTAAATTTTCCAGCTTAGTTTCTGGAAAGTTACTGGAACTTTAGGGGAAATTTTCTGCCGCTTTGCAACTCTAGTCATGATACAGTTAAAATGGACTGAAAATGTATAAATAGACGGTCAAATAGAATCCAATGCATAAGAGAATATGCAGCATATCATCAATGCTGGGGAAAACAGCTGCTCCTGTTTTACTCAGTTGCTGTTTATTAAACAGAACTTGTCGGGGTTTTTCAGGAAACCCACAGTGAAGATGCTTTTTTAAAATGGTGATGTCGTGACTGCCGCTGAGAGAGAGAGAGAGAGACTCACTGAGCGCACTATCAACTCAAAAATCACACAGTCAGGCAAAACTTTCATTTCTGTTTATTGAAACTGAGACGGAGGCCGACCAAATGAGTCACGACAAGTCAGCCTGCATCCCGAGAGCTCGCTGTGAATCTGTTTATTCCCCGTTCGAAGAAAAACACCCCAAACTGGTACGGAGTAAATACACAATGCGAGTTTGTGCACGGCGACGGCGAGCAGCAGCGTGGGCGACGCCAACACGCTTCCAGCTCAGAGACGACTTGTTCTTCTTCCGTTTCGCCCGACTCACCTACAGCAGCCACATCGGCAACAGTCGCTGCAGCAACACGTCAACAACCCGCCAACTCAATGCCAACACGCCATGCACCGCTACCGCACCGCATTTTCTTCCTAACTTCATGGATTTAAATAAAAAAGAAACAAAATACAGAGCAATTTTTGTTTCTTTAACCCTATAAAGCCATTTGTATCATATATGATACACATTTTCAATACTTGACCAAAATACTGTTGGATACCTTTGAACAATTCCCCTGTTCACCCTGGACCATACCATTGGCACTTCAACTACATATCATAGCTATATCATGCACAAGAAAGGTCTTGTAATAACATATTTTTTTATACATATTTTGTTAAAGGACTAAATAAAGGGTTCAATTTCAAAAAATTTGAATTTTCTGCCAATTCTTTCATAGTTCAGGCTTTATAGGGTTAATATAGATTTGCCATCAGAAAATTGATTTGAGCGCAAAACTATCAACACTGCCCAAAAAAAACTGTAATTAGATTAGAATGCGAATAAAAAAGTTTTGTTTGCGAATCTAAAAGTTTTGCTCGCAGTTTGCAGAATCACAAATTTATTTTTACTTGCAATAAAACATTTTTTTGATTGCAGTGTTGCCATTTTGCTCTGAAATCTGTTTTTGATTGCAAATCGATTCCCTTTGATTGCACAGTAAAGAAACAAAAAACGTTCCATGACAAAGGTCATATCTTCAACAGTCACAAATCACTAATTATTAAACTTAATATACTGACAAGTTACTTGTTACTGCAAAAACAGTAATCACATTACTGTAACTTGTTGCTTACACTGTGAGGTGACAAAGTGATAAACCCAATATCCAGGATTTAAAAAGTGTAAAAAAAAAAAAAAAAAAAAAAAAAGGTGGCACATCCCAGTTCATCAAGTCAAGGAGGACAAGACACTCACATTTCACCTGTTTATTCTCTCACATCATCTGTTGTTACTCACACTTTGACTGATGAACTGGGATGTGCCAACTTTTTTTTTTTTTTTTTACAGTTTGAGGTGACTCAAAGCAATCTTATTCAAATTTCCAGTCCATTAAAACTGAACTAGCACCATGCACAGTGCATTAAAATGTAGATCTCATGTAGGAAAATGAAGTGCAAAAGCAGTACACATTGATACAAGAGACTAGAATATCGATATTGCCAAAAAAAAAAAAACAATACTGTGATACTTTGATATGCTGATTATTTTGCACGGCTATACGCTGCGTATGTCAACATGGAAATGAAATTGGAGCTGCAAGGTTTATCCGCAACGGTCACATGGCAAGCATACATCTGTGGAAACAGTCACATTTGACATTTACACGGAGCCACAAGTCGGCTTTTAAACAAATCACGGTAATAACACGTCGGCCGGGGAAATAAAGGAGTGCGGGATGATTCATCTTCGGCGTCACACAGTCCCTCGCCCCGACTTCCCTAACTTCACCAGCCGGTTTAATGGGGGGAGAGTGTGGCGGAGGAGAGAGCGGGACTGAGCCGAGTTGATAATAATGCCTCCTCTGCCTGTCAGAAAGCCGGAGGATGCAGAGGAGTCCACCACAGCGGCGACTGCATTCTCCAAATTTATATTCACAAAACTTGAGGGGAGAGCGGTGCAGGCTGGAAGTGGATTAGGCAAATTCAGATTCGAGATATATAAGCTGCACCTGCTTGAAAGTTGTAGCCCAATCAAGTATCATAAAGAAGAGACAGGGGAGACCTTTATTTTCCGTCGACACTGCAGACACAGCTTCATTTTTTTTTTGTTTGTAAAATATATCTGAATTGCTGAATCATTCCTTTAAATAGCTTTTTAATGGCAATCCAATTTTTATTTTTTATTTTTTCCAGCCAATTGCAATCATTTCAGTGCAACTCAGTCCTCTCCGGATTTACAAGGAGCCAAAGGCCGCGCTTTTTGTTTGGCACTCGACCCTGGATGAGGACATTTCAAGCGAGTGAAGTGATTAAATTGGTGCAACTTTCTCGTGGGGAACAATCACATCTACCGCTCGTTTTCTTGGGACTGAACCATGATGGAGGAGTTTACGTTGTTCAGTTCTTGTGTTTGGTTTGTTCAAGTTCACGCTGCGCAGACACAAGCAAACCATGGACTTAGAGGATGTAGAAGAAGATGTTTTAGAGCTGAGACCACGCCTCGAACACATCCCGTTTCTGCACAAAAAGGACTTAGGCACACCTTTCCTCTTAGTCTCAGTTTTCACATCCCTTCCCCCACATATTCCCCCTTTTTTTTCCTTCTCTCTCTTGTTGAAAACACGAACCACTGGGGGCTCAGTCTCATGAGACACTGAGAATCTCAACTCCCCCGGTTCGTCCTGTTTTCCAGCCTCCAGTCTCCATCAGCACTCCTCCGCCTCTCTGCTCCGGACCCTCCATCCCATCATGCCCTAACCTTCGACCCTCCTCCTCGCCCCATCCCTCGCCCCTTACCCCCATCCTTCCATCCCCTCATCCGTCATCCCTCCCTCCGGACCATCAGCACATCATCTCGGTTCTCCGTCTTACAATAAACTCTTTCAGATTCGTATCCTATTAGTGTGGGCTTTTGTTTAGTGACCTTGTTTATTGCGCACGGTTTTGGTGACCTGCCGTCCCACCAGGTGCATTTTATTTATGCTTGTACTTCTAAATAATGGATAAGCGCTGGCTATCAGATGTCAAAATCCATGCTTATATGCTTAGAAACGTGTTCTGGGGTTGCAGTTGGTTATGTGGTCTCGTTCCTGGAAAGTCAACACATTTTCACATGGACTGAGAACATTCAGGCGTCACTTAAAGCAAATGAGGAGCCGTTGTCGTGGTCACAAAATTAAGGAAAACATGAGAAGACAGCTCCACCGGCATCAATTTATTTTTAATTTTTTTAAATTTTAATTATGCTCATTACCTAAAACAGCTTCTTGAACTTGGCAGTCCTTGGCAGTATGCCCTCAGATGTTCATGTCAGCTGTGTTTTTTAAGTTCCTACTGTTTCTTTTCTTTTCTTTTCTTTTTTTAAGCTCCATCAGACTCGAATAAATCAGCCATTTCTGTATTAGCATCAGTCAGATTGTTTACAAGCCGCCCGTATTCTTATCTTAAAACTGCTCATGTATCCACTATTTTTTTTCTTACGTCTTATTTTGTTTTGTTTGTCTGGCATTTTGACGGCTTATATGCAGATTGTGAGGCTGAAAAGAGTCACGATAGGCTAGGGCTGGGCGATATGGCTTCAAATCAATATCACGATATACTGAGCACCTCACCTCGATAACGATAAGTGGACGATAATTCCGGCGGTGGGGGGGGGGGTCGCCCCAGTATAGGCTAATTGCTCCAAAAACAGTGATATTGACAGTATGCCTCCCTGGACCTATTTATTGCAATGGAAGGAAAGTTTTTTTTTTTTTTTCCATTCGCCACTAGATGGGGCAATGGCAGCATAATTTCTTGCCCCACAGCCAGTTTCATTGACAGTATGCAAGGTCTAATTTAACGTAAGGCGGTTCCTTCAAACTAACGTTAGAATTTTCCATCGGACTCGGAAGCCAGGCGTCTCTTCCAAACTACACGATTCACGTGAATGACCCGACTGACCAAAAAAACAGCAACTGTAGCCGAAAGGCGACAAGTTTGCATGCCTGAGAAGTGCGACTCTAACTCTGTGCTGTCTGAGAATAACTCAAGAAAATACATATTAAATACTTTTAGTTAAATTTATTGAACAACTGACAATCAAACCAAGTTTAAAAGTATAAAATATGACAAGCAAGTCCTCCTCGACTGAATCTACTTCAACTACCTCAGCAGCAGCCGCTTCTACATTTGAGCCGTCCTCCGTTTCCTCAGCGTCTCTTTCCCTTCTTGTTGCAGACTGGAGGGGTGGAGTCACGTGACTACACACGCTGAACACGTAGTACAGCGTCTTAAAGGGACATGAACAGACCTAGCTACACACAGCCAAAAAAGACAAAAACAACTTTTATTTTGTTTTTGTTTTTTTAAAATACCGAACAAAGTGACGTCGGTTATTGTCATAAATTTCGGTATCGGTAAATTTTCGGTATATCGTCCAGCCCTATGATAGGCGTAGCACTTCATGGTGTTTGAATGGTTTGTGTTTCGTCCTTGTGTGCGGGACTCCCTCAGAAACGAGATGATGCGTCTCAAGGTGTCACATTTACATCGACAAGAGGTTTGATTGGCTGTCCTTAAAGGAAAAATTTCAACCTGTCCATGCAGTGAAGACATCTGGAATAAAACTTAATAACTTATGAGTAACAGACATTTTGGTTTGCTTTTCTTTTACACAGTGCCCACAAGTGGTATGTCTTATCGTTCCAGATAAATTAATAAGTCAATAATAAAGGTTCTTGTGCTCTAACAAGCAGAAAAAGCCTGCTGCTGCCTCCTGGTTATAGTCCTGCAACCATCTCCACCTGTGTAGCATGCACTGTCCTTTATCCTCGCATCATAATCCTGCAGCTACTCGACGTTTTTTACCCTGTTAAAAGTTTTTCTTTTTTTTTTCCCCTCATCACCGTCACCCTGTCCTTGCTCATAGGAGGGATTTTGGTTTGTGGGATTTGCCGATATCTGTTGGGTTTCTGTAAAGTGTCTTGTGTTGAATCTTGGTATATTAGCTGTCATCAGCTCTGTGTTTTTGCCTCATTCTGTTTGTCTACTGTTTTGTTTGTTTGTTTTTTAGCGAGATATCTCTAAAAATTATCTATGGATTTGCGTGAAACTTGGTGGAAAGCTTGTTCATGGAGCAATGCAGAGGTGATGAACTTTTCACACTGACTAGCCGAAAGTGGGGCGGCGGTGCTTTCCATATAACCTCCGCACGGATTCACGAAACATCACGAAACACCAAACGTCTGCATTTAGATAACATGAGCTGGAGTGGAAACTGGAGCTTATTGGGATTACACATACAGTATACACACATGTGCATAACCCAGCATACACGCAGACACTGCACATGTGTGTATGTCCTTAATCTACCTTTTTTGCACATAGGCATATTTCTATTGCCTTTCTTTCCTGCCTTGATGTTAATGTCTTGTTTTGATGTTAACTTTGATGTGAACTTCTGCAGCTGCTGCTCTGACATTTGAATGAGCCCTTTGGGAGAGCCGTAAAGGTACATCTAATCCAATCTAATCTAATCTGAATGGAGAGAGGGTCTTCCACAGAAGTCTCCAGTCGTCCCAGTTGAGTTCCCTCCTGAGTGACTGGTCCTCTGTTAGTCCTGGCAGCTGTGATTGAGGCTGTGTGAGACTGTAAATGTTGTGAGGTGAACGCAGTGCTGAGGGGGTCCTGCTGCGGGCTGGAGGTTTGCCAGGCAGTGACACTGATGAGATGCTGAGCGGCTCGGCTCTGCCTCTCCGTTCAGCCCTGAGGAGCCGCTCCCCGCTCGCCCTGCACCCGGCCCGGTGGGCACACGGAGTGCTGCTGACAAACTTTACTGTGCCAGTGAGCGAGCTGTGGCAAAGATGTGTGTGTGTGTGTGTGTGTGTGTGTGAGTGAGTGACAGTGATACACAGCAGCTTCAGGGCCGCACGTCAGCTTCGTCTGTTTTCATGTTTGTTCAGCTGGCAGAGCTGCTGACGGGATGCCTCCACCTCTGAGGTGAGCGCTCCACTCCCCGACAGGTCTCTGACACCCAGGGGGGCTTTCTTTTTTTTCTTTTTTTTTTTCTTTTTTCATTCAACCTTCTGAACAAAAATTTACTGAATGTAATTCTTAAGCAAATTTTAAAGGCATTTTTTTTTTATTTCAATTTCTTTTTTTTATTCTTTGGGGGGTAATTTACAGTAATTTTCTTAACAATATAATAACATTTTCTTGTAGTAATAATAATAATAAGAAGAAGAAGAAGAATACATTATGTAAATATACAGTATATCTATAATAATTTAATTTTTTTTGACTCACATACTGCCAAATTTTTTGCAAGACTTTATTCAACCTTCTGAAGAAAAAATCACTGTATTTTTTCATTTTTTGGGAAAATTTCATAGCTTTTTTTTCGGGGTGGGTGGGGGTGGGGGGGTATTATGTTGTAATTTTCTTTTTAAATTATGTAGATATACAGTATATTTATAATAATTTTATTTTTTAAACTTTTTAAAATACTTAATACTGGCAGTGATTTTTTGCAAGATTTTTCACTGTATTTCTTTCATTTTTCAGGAATATTTCATGGCATTTTTTTTATTTGTTTTGGGGGGCTATTTACAATTATTTTCTTGGACATTATGTAAATACACAACAATTATAATAATTTATAAATGTAGCTTTGTAATTTTTAACATTTTTGCTCATTGTCTTTTCCCTGTGTTTCTTTGTAATAATTAGTAATTACAAGATTTTTTGATTTTTTGAGGGAACATAATTGCTGACAAACTCTGTTTTATACCACGAGGAGAAACATCTCAACAATCAATACTCAGCACCAGCTAATTTGAAAATTATGCCAATGCTGGCGCTTCAGTTATTGGTCATATTGACTCCACACGACGCCTCGCTCTGTTCTAATGAAACCCATGAGAAACACCGAGCTGCATTCATGCTTATAGGACTGGACACCAAAATAAGATTTAAAAAAAAAAAAATCCGGGACTATTTTTCTCCTATTATTTTTCTCCTTTGCTTTTGTTAAAAACAAAGGAGAAAAATAATCCCACTTGTTTGCAGTTTCAATTTTATTATTTATTTATTTATTTTTTTTTTAATGGCAGGAACAAGTATAAAAATGTCGAAATGAGGCAGAACAGCCCACTGGTATCAAGAAAAAGATATTTAATCCAAGAAAAATGTTACACGTTGATGAGCACCAGAAGGAAGAGTGATTATCTCATCCTGGCAGATTTTTTCCACTTGCTTTAAGAAATTACTTGTTCAAGATGGAGATTTTCACAGTGTTGTTACAGCAGAAACCTCACTTTTCTGAATTGAAATGAGTGTTTTGTTGGTTTGTTTCTTGGAAAGACTATAGGCCAATGTTGCCTTTACAATTCAGTGTTAACGTGTATTTTAATATTTCGCCAGAATCAGGTATTATCACATCATGAAGTACAGCATGAAGTGATATAAAACCATTCTATTTCAAGTCAGCAGTGTGTTTCAGCGCAGTGAGCATGCTCAGCTGAGTTGGTGCAGCTATCGACTATCTCTGGCCTCTTATGAATTTAAATTATAACTCTGGTCATTTTCAGCGAAAGCCTCTTTTTGCCCTCGTCATTTTGCATCAAACTAATCAGCTCTGACCAAAATCTGGCCCGCCGCTTCGTTATCGAACTTCTCGCTTTAATTTTCCCCGAAGGCCTGCAAACTTTCACTGTTTATTTTGCATTACTAAGCAGAGCTGGTAGAAAGAGCTAAACCGATGGAAAAGGTTACATCAAAACTGTACGGCACGACTTCAGAGAGTTTTACATCTTTTCTCTGGCGTGCCTCGCCGCAGTGCGAGCGGTCAGCGTCGAGAAAACTTCATTTCCAGACCGTCCAATTATTTCTCTTTTACTTTACTGCTCCACAGCAGGCACAAAGTACGGCTGCAACTAATTACTATTTTTTGATGAATCATTTTGTCTTTTAAATAAATATCAAAATTATGACAAAGTAATGAACATTTGTGGTGCTAAACTCAGTGAATGCTTTGTATTTCTGCTGGAAAAAAAAAACAAAAAAAACCAAAAAAAACATTATTTGATGATCAAAACCACAAATCATGTTTTTTGTCAGCTCCAACCAAAGTGATGCCTTTGACTAGATTTTAATTTGAATGCATGTGCATGACAGAAAAAGCCGGAATCATGAGTAGCATTGGTGGTTATTTATTGATAAATCACACACAGCACGTATTTTGTTTAACCCTCGGTGCGAAACAGTGGTGTGCCAACAGTGTGGTGGCAGTGAGTAATGGCTGAAGTGGGTTATAAATACACCTGGGAAGTGCAGAGCTGCCTGTGAAATTACTCCTCCAGTTGACATCATAGTCAGGTGAGTCACCGAATGCAAGAGTAAGCATTTTTACTGTTGGGGGGGAAAAGAAAAAAAAAAAAACTACATTGTTGGTTGTATGACACTTTTCAACTCACTCCTCCTCAAAATCCCACCGTTTGAACTCAAATAATTCAAATCAGGACACGAGAATCGGCATCAACAGCTGGAAAAACAATTGGAATTGTAAAATTTATGTTTGTTACGTTTTTTTTACAGTCAGGCCAGACGCTGTGAGATTACATCATCGTCTCTGGCCCAGCTCGCTGTCCAGATGCAGATGGATGGTTAATGGGGAAAAACTAATGATGATTACCCAGTGAGCACAACCTGAGCAGGTCTATTATGGATCTCCAGATAAACACACTCGATTCTGCAGAGGGGCAGCTGCCAGAGGACTTAAAGCATATGGCCACGCATATGAAAGGTAATGTTTCTGGCAGCAATGTTAATAGGAAAACGTGAATTCATTGAATACATGCAATCCGTCTTCTTTTGCACCAGCCACACCTTCTGAGGATGTGACTGAACAGTATTCATAGGGGTTAGGCTGAGAAGTTTCACGCACGGCAAGAACATGCGTGGGTGTGAGATCCGCCTCCCACCTTGGTAACTGAATTTCACTAAATGCTCTTACTGATATATATATGCAGAAATAGATGCAGCCCCAGTTGTATGTTCTGAGGCGGCAGGTTAAACCGGTTTGTGTCAACACTTCTGCAGGTACCTGTTTCTTCATCAGCGGCAGCCAGCGCTCACCAAGGCAACCCGAGCTGGAGGCCAGCACCAAGCAACAGTGGTGTTGTTTTCTGAGAACATTATCTTACATTACAGTATTGTGTTTTCCCCAACCATAATCATAATCAGAAATACTTTATTGATCCCCGAGGGGAAACTGGGTCAGCTTTAGCTGCACAGATTCACAAAAGAAGAATATCCACTCAGTGTCCACTTTATCAGCTCCACCTGTACAATCTAATGCAGTTCAGTGCAGCAGCTCTGCTATAAATTCTGCCTTTTAACAAAGTTTATAGTGTTCAGTTTGTGTTGACATTGTGGAGAATGTCTACATTTAATTCTGTGTTTATTATAGAGGTTGTAGTTTGCAGAGGTCTTGTACTGGACTACATTATGCTGAGAGGTGTTTCCAATTTTTTGTCCTCCCTATTTATGCACATTGGAGGGGGACAAAATAATGGAAACAGCTCTCAATAAAATGCACTCCAGTCCAACAGCAGCACTAACTATGAGCTCAATGCCAAACATAGTAGTGAATGAACACCTCTATCACTGTTACAAAAAGAAAACCTGAGCATTATAGGCAGCAGGAAAGGAAACTTTATGGCACAATAATTGGATTGGATTGGATTAGATCAGGGGTGTCAAACTCGTGCCATGGAGGGCCAAGAGGCTGCAGGTTTTCATTCCAACCAACAACTCCACCAGGTGATTTCACTGATTAGTCCCGCCTCTCTGTTTCGAGGTAGGGTGATCAGTGAAATCACCTGGTGGAGTTTTTGGTTGGAATGAAACCTGCAGCCTCTTGGCCCTCCATGGCATGAGTTTGACACCCCTGGATTAGATTGTGCAGGTGGACCTGATAAAGTGGCCAATGAGTGTATATGTATATATAGTCTTCATAATATTAGACACCTCTCCTTGTATCTCTTACCTTTCCTGCTGGGTTTAAGCTAATAGTAGCCATATGTGCATGAAAAATTTGTAAACAAGTATATGCATTATGTAGAAATATGTGCACTAATCCTACAATATGATGTAAAAATTATCGCTATATACACCATATATACGGGTATTGCACCATTGAATTACTGTAAAGTCCTACAGGTATAAAATTATTGCACAGTGAAATAGTTAAACAGTCGAATAGTGTACATTTACTCTGACCTATCTGACCCTCTGTGGGAGGTGTTAAAAAGTCTGATGGCCACAAGATGGAAGGACATCCTGTGGCTCTGTGGGGCATCTCGGTGGAATAAGTCTTGCACTGAACTCACTCTGGTGTTTTTTTTTTTTTTTTTTTTTTTTATGCCTAAAAATAACCTCTCCCTAACGTTAACCAAGCGATTTGGGTGGCTAAAGGTACTGAAACCAGCTAAAACGCTGCCCAACATGATATACAAGTTATATATGTTGATTAGAAACGTATTTGTGATACATCAGAGAGTAACGGAATCTTCGACAAAATACATTTCCCTCGAAACTCAATTAAGAATGCAGTTTAGCTGTAGGGGAATGTAATTTTTAGGAGACAGGGAAGAGAAATAAAGTACCTGGAAGGCAGTTATAGGCCGGTGCCTGAGCCCAAAATATGATTTAACTGGAAAAATGAACCATAAAACTTAAAAATCAGGAATTATTACAACCACCAGCCTGATTTCTAAGACACAATCCTGTTCTTAAGTGATACACTCTCCAAAAACACACACATATAGATAGATAGCTTTATTAATTCCCAAAGGAGAATCTTATTTGCCACCAAAATCAATGCACACGGGCAACACAACAATACACAAAGCATTCACAGTGCACATAAAAAGCCATTAAAGAGCCGAAAGAGGCCGTGGATCGAGACCACATCTGACAAATGTGACCGCTGCTCCATCAAAACACCCTCTGAGCCGCTGTGTGTGAAGGGTGTGTGAGGCTGGACGTACCGGCCATTTGATTTGCCATTTGATTTCAAGAAGAAACACAGATGAACCCCCCCCCCCCCCCCCCCCCCCCCCCCCCCCCGGAAAAGAAATAGTTTATTTATATTGATTAATTATTTATATTTAAATAATGCTATGTATGTACGTATATTGATTAATTTATTTATTAATTAATTAATTTATTTATTCACACATCTCGTCTAAATTATTGGCATTTGATTTTCAGTAATCTCACAAGAGCGGAAGGTTCATGTGTTTAGATTTGGGACTAGAGGCAGATGACAGCCAATGAGCGCTTTGTACGGCTAATTATGAAAAAAAAAAAAAAAAAATCTTTTAAACTAAATTTGGTGTGAGTTTGCTGGACAGCGCAGGCCCAGAGCCGTGTCTCCTCTTCGATGAAAACCAGCATTAAGCTAGATAAATGTCACATGACACCACGTGGCCTATGTTTTCTAACTAACTTTAATATCATCATTTATCATAATTTGCCATTACCTGCCTCGCTGATCCCTGCCCTGCTTTCGTTCCTGTTCCTCTTCTCTTATTTTTCTCTTTCTCTTCACCTGAGGAAGAATAACACAGCGTTCACACTGCATTATAATCACCATCTTCCAGCTGAGAGGAAACGTTCATATTTACTGCTTGTAAACTTGGGATTTGCATAATTTCTCCCACTTTGTCACACGGCATCATCACACAGAAGAGTTTGACAAGCGTGCGGTTCATCACGGGAGCGTCCTCAGTAAATGCTCGGCGTCCCTAGACAGTCTGCATCAGCTTCTCCACACTTTGATACACATTTGTTCAGTTCATCCATACAGGACAGGCGAGCTTTGGCTTAAGCCTTCGTTATCACTCTGTAAATCTGCCTCATTAGCTGTGACGGCCGTGGACCAACGTGAACAGCGAAGTTGTCAAGTTGGACTTTGATGTGCTAGATAAGGTGGTTCATGGGTTGAAAACAAGCTTACACTGGTCAGAGATGCAGATGAGGACGGGAGAGAGGTCTTTTATGATTCATGAGGTTGTAGCAACACAAATTAAAGGGGTGGGTTTGAATAATTTTGAGACGGGGCTATCAAAAGTTTAGGAATCAAGACAACACTGCAAAAAGTCAAAATCTTACCAAGATTATTTGACTTATTTCAAGTAAAAATGTCTTATTTCTAGTCAAAATATCTCATTACACTTAAAATAAGACATGATCAGCTCAGAAATGACTTGTCTTTAGACAGTTTTCACCTGTTTCAAGTGAAAATTTACTTGAAACAAGTGAAAATTAGCTTGAAACAAGAAACAAATTTTGCCAATGGAACAAGCAAATTTTTACTTGTGACACAAGTGAACAAGTAAAAATGTCTTATTTTGACTAGAAATAAGACATTTTTACTTGAAATAAGACAAATAATCTTGGTAAGATTTTGACTTTTTGCAGTGAAACTTGCACAGGTTGTGGAGACTCGAACGAGATGGGTCCTCTTTATGGAGGTTTCCTGTTGTTCCTCCAGTAGTTTTGGAGGAGTTCCCATCTCTTGGGATGTTGCTGTGGACTCGAGCGACTCAGCACCTCACGCTGGGCGCCCCGAGCTGCTTCCTGCCTTGCATTTTGCATAAAATGTGCCACTGTTCCCGCACTGTTCCACTGCACAATTCAAATGCAGAGAGACGTCTTGGCCCTGCTGTCGTGTAACTCTGTTATTCATAGTAATGAATATCAGAATATGAGAGTATGTCTGTGCATATCCTCACTCGTCCAGGTCAGAGGCATCTCAAGGAAACTGAATCAGGTCAAATGGACTTAGTTATATGTCTAGAAGACGTTTCGCCCCTTATCCAAGCGGCTTCAGTTTCCTTGAGATACAGAATATGGGAGGTGATGGCATAAAATGAAAAAGCAATCATGAGAAATTGTACTTATTTTCCCCCAACATTTTTGCGCAATTTACAAATGATCCGAGATCTGGAGATTGCAATTTCCTCTTCCCGTGCATTGCAGACCTTTATAGGAGCCCTGTGAAGTGGTACTGCAATTACATAATGTCATGTATTTTTCTCTGTTTTTGCAGTCGCACATGTATGCCGTTTCCATGTACACACACACACACACACTCAAAAAAAAAAAAAAAAAAAAAAAAAAAACAACATTAAATCAGAATGGAAAAAAAAATGACATTATCAAGGCGTAACCGTGCTGGGCTCTTGATCAAAGCGCTTGGCCCCTCAGGATCTCCTTAGCAAAAGCCAGAATATCAATCAGTTACTGTAGGTAGCGAGCCTTTTTAGAAATGAGCTCTCGAAACGGCTCCGGGTAATCAGTGTGATACTAATACCAATGAGTAGCTTTGCCGCTTGATGAGTGCCAACTGCCAAGGTCTTAATGCAATCCGGGTAAACGCGTTGTGTTTGTGAGCAGCTTTTCTCCGGCTGGCTCGCCCCGCTCCTGTGCCGCGGCTGGAGATGAATGGGGTGTCAAATGCGGTGGGCTATCAGGGGGGGAGATGGCTGACAGCGCGGCGGAGGTGTGCCGGAGGAAACCCGTCCTCTCACGCAAGCACCGCCGCCGGGAATGACAGAGAGCTGCTCGCATCTAGTGTGAATCCCCCTATCCTTACATCTGCTGTGGAATTAGCGAGACCGAGGTGTCAGGCCGGAGCAACAAAGCCCTCGCCACCTCAAGTAGATTCAAATCCCCGTGGCGAAAGACGCGCGAGCTGTCGACGCCGCCGCCCCCCCTCGCGCTAAAAATTGCCAATGATCTCGCGATATCATCATCAGCGAGCGGGAAAAAAAAAAACGCGGCCGCTGGTTTTTGCGGTGACCGCGCTGGAACTAGGGAACCTCAGCTGAGGCGAAAGTGATATATATTTTTTGGGAAGGAGACAGCTGCACTATCCACCAATTAGTCCCCTAATTAAAGTGATTTAGACATCTAAGGCTGAGTCAGACTGAAAGCATATGACTTGCACAGAGGGTGGCCAGAAGCAACGCTTGAGAACCCCCCCCAGATTAAAACTAATGAGCTGAAAAAGAAAGTTTACTCCTTCATCCAGCCCCGTCCTTATGTAAGAGCTGGCATCCACAGGCAAAAATCTAACAGTAACTAGCAGCACTGAAAATCTCTCTCTCTCTCAGTGTGTGTGTGTGTGTGTGTGTGTGAGAGAGAGAGAGAACATCACATCATACTCCGTGGCGAAAGAGATAATGGCACGTATGGGGGCTGGCTGCAACGAGGAGGCATGTAAAATATGGGATAGTGTGGAGTGGAATAGACTTGTCTGCTGATGGGAATCCACACAGGCCAGGAAGCAAACCTGCAATCCTTTTTGATCTATTCCTCCATTGCTTCCGCAGGCTGGTAAAACCTTTATCAAAGATTTATTTGATGTCTTTAATCTCCCTGCCTGCCCTTTCTCGACAGTAAAATGTACCTTGACGCCCAGGGCATTGGGCTGCAGCACGCGACTCTGTCTATGTGTGTGTGTGTGTGTGTGTCATTGCTCGGGCCCTCTCAGTCACCGACTTGCCCCAATCACTGCTCATTATCGGGCCAGGATTCGCTAAATCTGTCTCCGGCGGGACAAGAACTCGTCAAGTCTGACTTTCTCTCTCTTTCTCTCTTTGAACTCGGTCCATTATCGGATTCCCTCATGTGCAAAAATAGGGGACGTCTTTTCTGGAAGTGCCATGCTCTCCGATTGTTTTTGGTCGGCCAAACAACGGACGGTATATGGAGTAGATGAAAGGAGAAGGGGGACTTGTTCTGAGGCCGCTCTCTAAACGGGGGAAATCCATAGCCGAGCAAACTGTACGTGGCTGAGAAGGCAGCCAGTGATGGAGAAAAAAAAAAAAAAAAAAACGTCCGCCAGCACCCAACAGTCCTCCAACTTGCTGCTGCACCCAAACGCATCACCGCCATCGCTGCAAACGTGTCTTTAGGCTTTGGAATCGAGTCTCTGTCGCCATTTGTATCATAGCTATGGCGTAAAAAACAAAAACAATAATCATCTAATGGCGGAAGTCCCATATCCAGATCACCACCAAAAGCTAATCAATTGTTCCTCAGCCCGAGGCCCATCTGTCCACCAAATTACATGGAAATACATTCATGAGTTTTCGAGATACTTGTTAGAGACAAACTAATCATTCTCACGATGCTGTCCCTCTGATAATAACAATAACTTTATCTGTGCGGCACCTTTGATAACAACAACAACAACAAAAAAAAAAAAATCGAGCAGATAAAACTAAGGAAAGAAAACAAAGAACAAGAAAGAGAAAATGATATTCAGAATAAGACAGAAAAAAAAACAGTAAAACCAAATTATTGACACTATGGCAAAGCTTTTTCTTTCTTTCTTTTTCTTTATGATAGATTTTCAGATTTAACAGGCTATAGAGTTAGATCGCTAAAGTTCAACCCGCAGGTCCTTCCAAAGCCATCATGCATCTGGTTAGAAGATCAACAGTGTAGCCGAGGGCCAGGTCATGTAAGGCCTTGGAAGTTAATAAAATATATATATATATATATATTTTTAAAATTCAATTCTGAAGGTAGCAGGGAGGGCTCGCACAGGAACGATATGGCCTCCTCTCTTACAACCAGAAATATGCCCAGCGGCAATATTTTCAACCAAGTGGAGCCGATTTAGGCGGCCCTGACTGTCAAGTGCAGTAAATATAGGAAAAATAAAAGCGTGTACAGCTCCTGTTTCGGCGACGAGAGGATCAAAAAGGCGCCGGTGTTTAAGAAGCAATTACACAACCTTCCTCGCTCGTGCCACAACACAGAGGTCAGCGTCTGATTACACCGATGTCCACGTCTCCTGTCCGTCGTGTCTGGCGGCGTCGTCGTGAGGATCCTGCTTGTTTGCGAGGGACGGCTAAATTTACAGCAGCCGGGCCTGGAACAGAGAGAACGCTGAGTGAGTGATTGATGTGCAGCGGGCAGACATCAATTCAGACACATTATACAGTAAGTGAAACTGAATCGTCTGACAAGGTTACTGTTGCGTCTTTGTCTCTTTACACCAAAACAGTCTGAGCTGTAGTCGCTGCAAGTGTGTTTTTTTTTTTTTTTGGCCAGAAAACATTTTTCTTTCAAAAAGCATTGAGGCGGAGAAAAATCACATCATTATTGTGCCATCTTCTGACTTGTAGTGTTTACATCTACATCCAATGACCTGTATTTATAATAACCATCATTAATAAATGGTAAATGGTTAGTTAATTAAACTTTAGCTAATGGTTATTTTACAGTTAACAACCAATGAAATGCAAATTACTAAGGCTGACTTATTACATCGAAAACTATTTATAATCAGTTTATTGTTGCACTCATTATAACATTTTATGCGCTAAAGTAAGTTTTTCATTATGATTGCCGATTGATTTGTAAACCTTTGAGAAATCATAAAACATCTGCAAACATCACACAGATAGATGGACCAGATATTTTATAATACTTTGTTAAGGGGTAATAATTGCTTTATACACTGCCTATAAACAGTATCTGGATGCCTATCCTAAAGTACTAAGTTAACTTAATATCATAGGAAACTACTGGCTGTGATATTTAGTTAATGAATATGAGTGGTGATACTGGGGTTCAACACAGACCACTAGAAGTTTAAAGCTTCAACATCTTCTGATAACAATAACTTTATTTGTGTAGCACCTTTCTTAACAAAAACCAAAATCAAGCAGATAAAATGATTGGATTAAAAATATTCAAAAAATTATACAGTTTTATAATAGCCGTCCAAATCCTGTTCAAATACTGGAATTGCATATTTTTTCTGAAAGCTCTGACATATCTGTTTATAAAACATAAAAAAAGCCACATTTAATGCTGCTTTTATAATGCGTGCCTTTTTCACCCGCAAACTAACTCCGCCAATCATAAAACTGAGCATAAGTTGTTAAATTAATAGTTTACAAGTGTTACGTTTTGATTGAGCTTACTTTTCGGGTCACACATTTGCTGCGACACTACGCTTCCACCATACTCAGTGAAACCAGCTCCATGCTCTACAAATGTAAAAACAGACCAGTTCTCTGTTTATATGTTTTTGCACAGAGTGTACCTGGTCGTTTTATACAGATATGGGCCATAAAGTACAGGGTGACCCAAAAAAACGGGAATTTTTGAAGTGCGTATTGGCAGACTTGAGCAAGTGGCAGCACAATTTTTAAAAAATGAAAATTCCATCATTGTTTCTTAAATGGCATGTTTTCAGGTTTCAATTACTATGAATAAAATATTTTTCTTCCATCACTCTTGGTTTTATTGGATTGTTAAAAAGTTCCCGTTTTTTTGGGGTCACCCTGTATTTTGTTTTATTAGACTGCCAGTAAACAGGAAATTCCTGTAGCTTTGATCACCCTGTCACCATTTATTTTTCCAGTACCAGCAGGTGGTTGCTTGGTAACCTTATCCCTTACATAACTTACTGTAGTTGGCATGTTAAAGGCAGAATGAGTGGGTGGGATTTGTTGGTTGCAGATTGTAAACACATCATTCAAATTTGGCTCCTCCTCTCTGGCTCAGCTAACCCTCAAATTTTTGCTTCCTATGATGCTGAGGGAATGAATGCCGTCACCATCCTAGGAAAAGAGGCCCAAGCTCAGCAAAACAAGAAAACCCAGGCAGAGGGCAGGGTCTCTGCAGACACACACACACACACTCCGATACACACTTCTAGTGGCTCATAAATGATGAGTAAGAGGGATTATTTTTGTATGAGCCTATATATTGTTTTATAGGATATCCTGCTCAGTCTGCCTTTAACATATTATGCCAATTCTGCAAAAAACTCAACCCAGATTCCCACAAAATCCTGTGATTTACCACATAGCCCTATGCCATACGTGCGCTGCAGGTGAAGCCGGTGCAAAGACACATTCCAGGGCACATCCAGTCGGCACAGGTTATGTGTTCGATGCAGCCGAGGTGGAAGACTGTTGAGTCCTGCTGAGATTGCCAAGCTGCACACTAATAACTGCAGTCAGCTGCTCACAGGAGCCGCGGCCCTCCAACACGGCTAACCCACGGTGAGCTCCTCACCCCGAAGCCTCCAGCATTACAAATAAAAAAATTAAGAACCACCATTTATTTTTTATATGAGCAGTGTTAGCTAAAATGTGAATGGGCTCGGTGCTGTCTGTCAGTCCGGCAAGTTGAGCGTAACCCTGGCTAATCAGACCCAGGGGCTGCAGAGCTGTGCAGATGCAGTCACATCTGCCATGGCCCAGAGTGTAGCTACAGGCTGTGGTGACTGGAGCAAAAACTGCAGCTGTGTAACAGAGATTATGGCTATTCTGACTCCCTTTGCCTAGAAAAATGGGGGCATTTGCTTACAATCTATTGGGTCACTGTGTTGGCGACGTGATTGTCTGCACCTGCCAACAGAGGGCGCTAACGGTTGACCAATCAGCTTTAACCAAATAAAGCGAGAGGGGTTTGGGATATATGGAGGCAAGGGAAAGAACCAGAAAACATTTCACTTCCTGTAACAGGGTCTCTTACTCTGCTGTATGTTCCCTCAGATGAATATTTTACCAATTTTATGCTTCAAGTCCCCTTGGACCAATGTTCCCTCAGTCCTGTTTTCTCATCTCTGGTGACGCTTGAGGAAAAAAGTTCTAAGTTTATACAATTATCTTGGGTAGGGAGTGTGATCCTCCAACATTTTCCTGATAACAGTTTAGATAAACATTAGATAAATGTTTAAATTTTGACTAAGAGGCTTAGCCTCGTCCACACTCGGATAAAATCAGTGTGGCCATTTGCCATGAAACGAACCCAAGGAATAACAAGAAGTAGTATAACTCTCTCTTTTTTTTTTTTTTTTTAATGAAAATTACAAGCAGATTCGGACGACATATGTGCCACCAAATGTGTAGTTTCCTTCCAAAACACTGCAAATCATTTTTCATGTTACATTCACTGATGGAAATAGTATTTGGTCTTAAGTACAAAGCTTAAACGAGCATCCGTTATGCACTCAAATTTATTGCCAGCAAACATTCTATCAGAATATATTCCAGATGGCCTATATCGAGTTTTGAAACAAATCTCTTCAAATGATTATTATAGCCCCGATACATTTGACATTGATGTGGGCGCTCTGCAAATACTCTGAGCAGCAAAATGTAGTGAAATTCTGGTCCAGAGCTTCTTCGAGATATGAAATGGGCATGCACACATTATGATAATCCAGTCAGACTAATTTCCATTTTAAATAATTTTAGTTGCATGAATGAAATGACTGAAAAATTGCTCTTAATTAGGGTAATAGCAAATATTTTCACCCTGGCACATCTTCTTTTCTCATTAGGTCCATTTGGTCGACACGGTGAGGTCCGAGGGTCAGCTGCGGTCATATTTTCTTTCAAGAGTGGCAACATGTGCGCCTGGCGATGGGGTGACGGGAGGATAATAAGTTTTCTCATGTGCCAGTGGTAGCCTAAAGTTAAGAAACGGGGGTTTGCGGCCAAAATGTCGCCAGTTTGTGTTTGCATTTGCTTAAAATGTGGGTGGGAGGAAAAAAAAAATCCCTCTTGCCCCCCTCACCTGCTGCCATCTAAGGTGCCCTTTAAAGACGACACTTTTTACTAAGAAGCTGCTTTGAATATCTATGAATGTAAGTCCCAATTACTCCACCAGATCATTGTTCTGAATAAAATATGCATAAAAATATGTACATAATGCCACTATTCTGCTACAGTAGGTCTGTGGATGTACTTATAAATATTCATGACTGGAGGGCTGCCCTAATTATTGATGTAGCAAGGGAGCAAATGGCTCAGGCTGACACATTATGAATATCAGTGAAATATGTGGAAAATTCATACATATTAATTAGCGCCTTTTGCATATTGGGAACATTGGGGACACATGCTACTCCAGCGTCGCCGAACAGGAATACAAGCATTCCCGAGCCCGCCCACCCATTCTCTTTATGAATCATTCAGCATTTTAATGGCAATTAGAGATTTTCAGTTTGACTTGGGGTTCATGCATACATGTGCATATTTATACTGCAGGTGATTTGTGTGGGAGGGAGCGGGGATTAAGAAAGGCGACATGTGGGTCACATCGCAAGGCTGCGTGTCACAAGTAACCTTGGTGGAGTTTGTCTCTCCTCTGTCCATCCCTGAGAGTCACGAGAGTCGTACTATATGTCTCCAGCACCAGAAATTCATCCATTTTCAGCACAGAATGGAAACTGCAACCCTGGAAATGTTGATGCCGCGATCCTACCCATTATGAATATGACTCCTCACCCCTGGAGGTATGCATCATGTATACGGTATACCATGAATATATGCTTGAATTGAGTATGTTACCGACACAAAAAACAACCAAACAAAACAAAACAAAACAAAAAAAAAAACACCACCACACAAACCGGATGGATGCCTGCCAAATGCCCCCGAACCCAAACCATCACTGGCCTTTAGCCCAAGACTGAATGTGAGTGTTGTTCCCGCAGAGAATACATCTGCTATGTGTCAGACGCTGCTGCAGCATGCCTCGCTGCCTGCTGTTTGGTTGCTTTGGCTCATCAGCACACTGCTACCCACCGCCCCACGCCTTGCACCGGAGAGGGGGGGGGTGGGGGGGGGGGTGGGGAGGACAGGGGTGCAGAGTGACAGCAGCGGAGACACACTGCCTCTTAGTGCTTCGCTGATGCATAAACACTGGTGCAGAGGCTCCGAGATCTATCTTTAGTCCGACCACTTCCAGTGCACTGCCTGATGCATCGCTTCCCATATCATGACTGTTTTTGGGCATCAGGGGAAGGTTGGGAGGAGGTGGTGGTGGTGGGGGGGAGGATTGTGGAGAGCGACTAGCAGTGTCTGTGAGGACAGAGCAGCTGCTGGTGCAACAGATACTGAGAGGAAGGGAGAGAGGAAGAGCGCCAGGAGGCAAATACCAAATATGTGCCTGTTTGTATTGTCAGGTGGCACTGAATGCAACGCGTACTGTACACAAAATAAGCACTCAAGGGGATTTGCCAGATGATTCAGTCGTATCGATTATAAATTCTGCCAATTCAACTGCATCCGTCTGTTAAAAAAAGAAATAAATAGAATGACTCGCTCTGACTTGAGCTGAATCAGAATGAAACGCTTTCCTTCTTAATGAAAAACAGCTAAATAATCCCTGACTTGGTGATGGAAGAGAATACTATGAATTGCAACATTTTTGATCACATTGGAGTAATCCTGTTGTCTGATTGTGTCACATTTCACAGAAAAAGAAAAAAAAAAGTCATACAGCATTGCGTGTGTTTATTATGCAAAGGATATAATCATTTGGCTAAAAGGGGTGAGTCAAATTACTGAGTCCAATTGTGGTTTACCAACTCGAATCACATTGAATCATTCAAAAATAAATAAATAAATAAAAAATAAAAAATCGACTCGCCAACAAATGAATGGTGAGTCAAAATCAATCTCAGTTCCAGCCACAGATTCACAGCCCTAATAGGCATCCATGTTTATTTTAGTTCAAGTTCAGATTTGTTGGTATGCAAAGTTTCAGCTTGTTATGGGAATTCATGTCAATCACGAACCAAATCAAAATGCCACATGACATTTGCTAGCAGTGAAGGGACAACATGATGTAGCTGAGCAAGAAAATGTGAAAGAGGAATCATGACGTTCTTTCTGATTCATTAATTTTGGATATAAATTTAACCACATATTCATAACCTCTGCTACTTTATACTCGAGCAGGGTAAATAACCTTTTGGGGGTTAAATATTCAAAGGGATAGATGGTAAACTGTGTTGCCAGCTGGCACATCAAATCCTGGAGGCTCTCCGCTCAGACATAACCTTGCAAATCCAAGCTCACCAAAGCCTACGCATGTTTTAAAATATTATTTAGGATGCATGTACATGAGGGATGTGATGACACCAGGTTAGCAGAGCTGTTTGCAGCCTGAGAGAGAGAGAGAGAGAGAGAGCCAGTGGCAATCCTGTAAATGATCTGATTCTGAGAGGAAGTCATGAATGGAGGAATTAAGCGGTGGGCGTGTATTGCCATCTGCTGGTGAGAGGGTGTAACAACACCGCACTGCAGAAAACATCTCCATTTTAGCAGCTCATTTAGTCTCATATCCAGTGTTTAAAGAAAATCCCACTTCTTTTCCAGTGCTAGTCAGCTTGTTTTGAGAATGGACTTGAATCAAGTGTCTGTTTCTGCCTATGACATATTTATACTTCCCCCCAAAAAATCCTAAAATAAGTCAAACTGCAATAGAAACAAGTGGGATCATCTCATCACTCCTCACTTGTTTTACAAAAATGGAGATTTTCTGAAGCATAAACACTGAGATGGGACTGAGATAGGACTTTTTTTTTTGCAGCATGAGTTTTTTTTTTTTTTTTTTTTTTTTTTTTTTTTGGTCTAGGAGCACCACGTTCCGACTGACTCTCAGAGATAATGGACAGCAAAATTACTTTCAGCTGAAAATCAATGTGTTCAGCCACGGAAATGTGCAAGGCATCAATCCTGGCTGAAAAGAGGGCATACGTGCATATATTGTTGTGCTGCTTGTTGCTGCCTCAAAAAAAAAATGGTAGAAGTAGTATGAATGTATTACTACTACCTACTACTACTACAACCACAACAACAACAACTACTACTACTACTAGTGCTACTACTAATTATAATGATAATTCTGATAAAGGTGTCAGTGTTTTGTGTATTAATTGAACATTTTTGGGTCATTATGCCACTATATCAATAGCATTATCTTTGACCTGGGCTTGATACTGAGGTTGGGTTCACATGCATCTGAACTGGAGACTGTGACCGCTCGTCTTACAGCTCCCCGAGAGGAGAGGGAAAGAGAGGAGAGGAGAGGAGAGGAGAGGAGAGGGCGACAAGTGGCAGGAATGACAGTGTGAAGCAGATGTAATGAGTCTTTAAAGTCTGTTCAAGGACTTTGAGGTCTTGTTAGTAATAAACAGTCACATATGTCAGCGAGTCGCCGCTTGGTTTTGACATCTATTCCTCTGAGAGGCAGCAGCACGTAGCTGCTGATGCTGAGTTCACCGGGTTCATGTGCGGCTGAGCGATGAAGACAACATCCCAACAAAAGTGACGCTCAACCAGGAACAGAACCGGGTGCATCCCAAACTTCACTTCCACCGCACGACCTTCCTCAAGAAGCAGTTTTATTCCAGTCATTTTTTAAGAACAGGGTTAGCCACGATCCACGCACAAGTAGACGATGAAATCATGAGCTCAGTTTATGGAGGAATGACAGACTTGGACACTGTCATTAACTTCTCCACAGTTTCACATGAATTCACATGTGAAATCATGTGAAATAAACCACATGTGGTTTTGGAACACATGTCATCTGCAACCTCATGTGATTTAATGATTTAACATGCGATTGTCATGTTGGTTTTCCCACATGTGGCTTGACACTACATGTGATAATCTCACATGTGAAAATTATAGCCAGTCACATGTGAAAGTGTGGAATTCACATGTGATAATGCAAATTTCATCTGATTTCATGTGACGTGTTCTCACATAGAAATGATAGCCCACATAAGAAGAATCAATAATGTGAAGAGCTCACATTATTTCATTTGAAATATGTTGCTTTCACATGTGAAAACTGTAGTCCACATGAGAGGAATCCAGTCACATGTGAAAGAGTGGAATTCACATTTGATTATGCAAATTTCATGTGATTTCTTTGGACATGTTTTCGCATAAAATTAGAGTTCACATAAGGAGGAGGAGGATCCAGTCACATGTGAAAGTGTGAAATGAATGTGAAGATGTAAATCTGACGTGATTTCATGCGAAATGTGTTATTGTTCACATGTGAAGAAACTAGTCACGTGATAATGTGGAATTCACGTGAAGATGCAAATCTCGTGTGATTTCATGTTGTTTTCACATGTGGAAATTCTAGTTCAGAAGCCAATCACGTGAAAATACTGATTCCACGTGACTTTGTCTGACCAATTTTCTTTTCATGCAAAAATAGCAAATCACATGTGAAAATATGTAGTTCACATGTGACATTATTTTCTTTTCACATGTGAATATTTCCAGTCACGTGTGAAAATGTCAAATTCAAAGTAAAAGTGGCTTCATTTCTGAATTTTCTGAATTAATATCCTCATTTGTTTTGAAACATGCAGCTGAGAAGTCTTTATGATCGTTTTTTTAATCTTGTCCAGAACATTAAAGGTGCAGCATCGAGTAAAGGTCATGTGCTTGATCTTGTTTTCACTCTGCAGGCGTTGAACTGAAAGACGCTCGCTCTTCAGATCATGTGAAGATCTTATTCGACGTTTTCCCTCCCTCGGTTGTCAAAATGCAGTTTTGCTCTCACATCATGAACTCCAATGCTGCCATTAATTTCTCCACAGTTTCTACAAGTGTCAGTGAGGGCTGTAATCCAGAGCACGACCTGAGTACTAATGTAACACCAAGTGATTTTAATCATCTTTGGCACACTGCATGTGAGGTAACTGCTCCCTGTTTTAGGACTCATCGCCTCCAGCATTAAACCATCAGCGAGAAACCTGGGTGAAATTTTTGATTGTACTTTAAATTTTGATGCACACATTAAAAAAACCCTGTGCAGTCATGCTACTTCCATCTATGAAATGCATTTTTACAGAATTGCTTTTGCTGATTCTTAATAAACGTTCACAGCCTTTTTCTTGTAATTTTTTGGCTGTTCAGTTTCCTCATTGGTATTTTTTTTTTTATCATGGGTTTTTCAATTTGCTCCTTAAACTGTTTTGTTTTATTTAAATTTTTAGTCTTATCTACTTTATTACTCTGTGTGGTTTTATTGTTTTCTTTGTGCTCTGCTGCTTGAAAGGTGCTATATAATTAAAGTTATTATTTATTGACGCTTCAAAAAAATCTCCATCTTAACAAGTCATTTACTCTGATAGGCACTGTTAATTGCCTTTTTCTTTCTTTCTTTTTTTGTTAAAACAAGGCGGAAGCAATCAGCCAGAGAGATGAGATATTCTTTTTCTCCATTGCAGTTTCACTTGTTTCATGAATCTTTTTGTAAGTAAGTGTAAATAAGTTGAAATAAGGCAGAAAAAGGCAGATTTGCCAACTAGGATCAAGAAAATTACACGATTCAAGAAAATCTTGGAAACAAGTTGACTAGCGTTGGAAAAAAGTGGGATTATCTCACGCCAATGGTAGATTTTTTACCTTGTTTACAATAAAAAAAAGAAAAAGAAAGAAAGATTACCACTGAATATGAGACTAAATGACTTGCTAAAATGGAGATTTTTAATTATTTTCAATTATTTGCAGTGACTGACAGCTGGTTTACTGGTCAGGAAGGAGAAGATGAGCAGAGAGAGGACAGATTTATTGAATTAAAGAAGGAGGAAGGAAATAATGTCTGATTGCATGTTTGTTCGAAGTTGCTTAGTCACACTCACTTTGAATCTGGTGGGGGATGGAGGGTCATGTACAGTATGTAATACAGCTGCATCACCATGACAACTGGCATGCTGGCCTCGCTGCCAGGAGGCCGTGTGTTGTATATCCGGCTTATGTCACAATCGGGTTAGAAAAAAAAAAAAAAAAAAACGAAATTTCATGAATAGGCAGGAAATTTAAAAAAGAAAAAGAAAAAGAAAAGAAATAGGGCTGTATTTGATCACATTAACTCTTTGAATTCTGATTTTCCCTTTACAGGCTTAAAAGTTGCAGTTTTGGCCAACATATTATATAATCTGTATCTCACTTCATTGAAACAACATCGGACGTACACTGAGCAACATGCCTCTGATGCCATTGTTTGACGGCTGCACCCATTGAAACTGAACAGGCCCATTCAGTTTCTGTAACTGCACCATTACAGCAGCTACAGATGATCTGCTGATATTGTGTGTCATTTCCCTTTGATACAGCAGGATATACAGTTAGGTGCATAAGTATTTGGACAGTGGCACAATATTCATAATTTTGCCCTTGTACACCATCACAGTGGATTTGAAAATGGAGTAATCAAGATGTGATCAAAGTGTAGACTTTCAGCTTTAATTCAAGGGGTTGAACAAAAAATATGGCATTAACCATTTAGGAATTACAGCCAGTTATATACATCGTCACCCCATTTTCAGAGGCTCAAAAGTCAGTGGACACGTCACTAAAAAGCAGCTTCATGTCCTGCTGTGGCCTTTCCCCCTCGTTATTCCAAGACAAGAAAATAAAAGGTTCATTCCAAGTGTTTGCATTTGGAAGCTGTTTATCAGAATCCTCAGCATGCGATCCAAAGAGATGGCCACCATTAGACTAAAATACCAAATAGTATGTTATATGTATACTCAATAAGGAAATGTCCACCTTGGGCTGTTTAGTTACCTAAATAGCTTACTATGTGCATTATGATTACATGCTCAAACTCTTTGAAATACAAGATTGTAGTTGGGGTTTGATTGTAAGCATGAACCAGTAAACACTGATTGCCACAGGTTTCTTTAAGACTATGAATTAATTTATTTATTGAAAACTGTGCCAATTTATTACTGAAGAGCTAAAATTACAGACAGACGACAGGTAGGTTTGATGGTTGGCTATTCTGTGAAATCCTTGATGAGAAAATAAATGCAAGGCAGCTTTTAACTCATTCAGTAACATGTTGCTTTGCGCTAAACTTGTGAATACATCACAGGTGTGCTGACAGGTGGACCCAAATGTCGAGGGGAGGCAGCAGCTGAGCCAAAACTGGAACCTCCAAAATACAAACGAGGTCAGAGCCAGAGAATACGAGCAAAGCAGTGTACTGACAGAGAAATCAAAAGCCGACCAGACAGGCTGGGATTAGGCTGGCGCGACTCTGAAATCACGGAAAGACACCGGCAAATAACTACCAGAGTGGCAGGGAGGAATATCGAATCCTCTCAGGAGTACGCAGCCAGAGTGAAGACAGGTGTGCAGGTGAATCTGTCGGACAGGCGGATGATTGGATGAGGAGTGGCACAGGAAGGTGGGGACAGGTGACAAAATATTAATTCAATATTGATAATTGATGCATTTCCACATAGAGCTGCTTGAAACATTCACATGTTCAGGACCCCAAACAGACTTTCATCAAGTTGCAGACCCTCATAGTCATTTTTCCCCACAGGGATCTTGATGTCAAGATATTTTGGTTTGTGTTCAGTGTTAAATTGTTTAGATGTCATGCTTGAACACTGACAAATAGCTCCAAAGTGGTGAGATTAAGTGTTATGTCCCGTCTAGGAGTGTCCGAGACGCAACGTGACAAAGCCTCATCTTCGCAAAGCAGCCACAAAGACAAATCAGCTCAAAATCAAGACAGTGGGTTTACTTACAATGTGAAAATAACAATAAAGATATAGCGAAGTGCTGTGGCTTCAGGCTGGACCAAGGACAACATAATAAACAAAACACCACAATCTGAAAAATAATCAGTATAACCTGACAAAACCGAGGAAACCAAATGACAACAACTTACCTCCTTCATTAATTAAACATGAGAAAATGAGGTCAAACAAAACTGACAGTCCACCCCAACCAACTCCAAATCCAATTCACAAAAACTACAGAAACGTCATGTAGAGGAGCCGCATGGGAGAGCAGCTGAGTCTGCTGAAGGAGCCAATCACAGTCGAGCTGCTGGAGCTGGCCCAATCATCTCCTCGTCCCCACACACACCTATTTACATTAAGAGAGTGGCAGACGCACCTGTATACCTGATATACAAAGTACATAAAATGAAGATAAAAACACAACAATTACAACCACAGTTGTAACATTAAGACAATTTAAAATAATCACCTTTTGGACTGTGATCATTTCCAGAGTATTAAATTGCTGGAGACGCCATGGAAACCCCTAAAAAAACCCATAAAAGTGCATGGACTATTTTTTATGGAACCCACCAGAGTTCTGGGCATGATACACCCACATTGTTAGGGATACAGTAATGACTGGGTGATGGCGTATTTGGAAAGAAGCAACAGGCTAGCAAATTTTGTGACTGATATGAAAAAAAAAAAAATTATATGTAACCACTTTTATTCCATATTCATGTGAGGATTTCTGCAGGTGTAATAACTGTGACTGTTGCTCTAGCCCTTGTATTGTCTTCATATTCTGTTTGGTGACCCTAGGACAGGCCTATTCAATTGGCGGCCCGCGGGCCACATGCGGCCCAGAAGCAATTCCCGAGTGGCCCAGCTCGTGGTTCAACCAAAAAAGCAGAGAAAAACATTCGCGAGAATGAACTCGAAATCCCTGCAGTAGTTCAGAAAGTGAATGCAACACTCCACGTTGCCTAGCAACACACAACCAACTCACACTGCAGCGCGTTGTTTTGAAAGTTACTGATGCTAGCGGCTCAAAAGTATGTCTTTTTCAACCCTTAAACGAAAAATTGACGATGAAAACCGCCGTTTTAAATGTCTGGAAAATGTCTGGCCCAGCTTAAGGTCTCGGTTAAAAATCTGGCCCAACTGAATTTGTAATTGAATAGCCCTGCCCTAGGACCTTCCCTCTAGCGCCACCATTAGGTCAAATGTTTGAATTAGAATGAGTATATCTCTAAAAATTTTTATCTGAATTTTTTTTTCAAATTTCCTGGACACATTAACAGAGAGGATATAGATTGAAATTCATCCATGTCTCTGATATTAATGAACCCAGGAGGATTAAGCTTCTTTATTTTGGTGACCCCATGACCTTTCCTCTAGCACCACCGTCAGGTCAAACTTTCAATTTTGAAATTAGTGTATCTTGAAAACCTTTCTTCTGAATCTTTTAAAATTTTCTGGACATATTTAAGACACCTTGAGGATGGACCCTATGGATTTTGGTGAGCGCCACCACCAGGTCAGAGTCTAAACTTACAATTAGTGTATCTTGGACAGCTTTCATTCAAGTCTTTTCAAATTTTCTGGACACATTTATGACACCTTGACGATAAAACCTACTAAATTTGGTAACCCCATCTAGTGCCACCATCAGGTCAAACTTTCAATTTGTGTATCTCTAACAGGTTTTCTATCATTTCACATTAAACACCAAATCCATTTTGTTTGAAGAAGCAACTTGTCATTAACCACAAATTGTGTGTGTACCTGATTTTTCCCTCTTCACATGGCAGAAAGACTGCATTTATTCAGGAGACACCACTCGTTTCTATGACACTGTCAGTTGTTTTCTTGGTATATTATTATATTATTTTTTTATGGTAGTATTTGTATTGTATTTCTATAGCCTAAGAAAGTAGCAGAAAAGTACAAAAAGTAGTTTTGAAGCATTTTTATTTATCCCAATAACTTTATCACAATAACTAACTTTGGCAGTGAACAATGAAATAAAATATACAAAACAAAAAATGTGAACATGTGAACCAAGCAACATAATTTAGTCAACTAATTTGCACATGTAGGGCAGTATACAAGTGCACAGCCTTTGCAGATATATGTTTGACACCTGCAGCACACAGTTTGTGTCTTACAGTCCTTCTTTGGTGGGCAGAACTGACACCTCTTCCTCTTACTTGCCCCGGCTGTGGACGTGGCTGGGGCAGTGGCTAGGGAAGTGGCTGGGGACGTAGCTGGGGACGTGGCTGGGGCAGTGGCTGGGGCAGTGGCTGGGGATGTGGCAGGGGCAGTGGCTGGGGCAACTGGACCCTCAGGTTGATCACGAGATCGACTCTGAACAGCTTTTACAACTGCTGCAGAGTCTTCTGTGCAGGGGAGATGCTTCCTTCTTTCGATGTACGGAGTTACAAGTGCCTTTCCCAGTTGCTCCAGGAACACCCGCCTCCTGTTCTTCTTACCAGGCATCCAGGTAAGGTTGATCTCCCTCCATATCACAAAGGCATTGTAGGAGGAAACATCAATGATGTTGTGGAAGATGACCAGGGGCCAGCGGGCAGTCATCCTTCTGCAGCTGTACGTTCCAATCACCTTATCTAGGTTGTCCACGCCACCTTTGCTGCGGTTATAGTCAAGAATGATGGCTGGCTTCCTGTCCTCACGATCACTAATGTCCGCCTCTGTGTGCAGTGTGCTCAGAAGGACCACATTCTTGTTTTTCTTTGGAAGGTAGGAAACTAGAGTGGTGGTGGGCGTGAAGGCAAACTTTGAAGAGAAGACCTGTCTCCCCTTTGATTCAAGCAGTGCAGGCGGGAGCTCAGGCTTGTTTTTACGAACTGTGCCGACCAGGGTGATCTTCCTCTTCAAGAGCTGCTGTCCGAGTTCATAAGAGGTGAAAAAACTGTCACATGTGACACTGTGACCCCTCAGTCCCTCTGTCACATCAAGCACAACCCGCATCCCCTGGTTCTTCTCTGGGCCTCCGCGGGTCAGTTTTCCGGTGAACACTTGCATCCTCCAAGCGTAGCTGGATTTGGCATCGCAGGCCACCCACATCTTGATCCCATATTTTGCTGGCTTGCTTGGCATATACTGCCGGAAAGGACAACAACCTTTGGACAGAAGAGATTACCATCAGTAATTAGTATCAGAGTCACAGAAAACAGTCACAGAAATCAATAATGAAAATCACTTAGGCCAGACAAAAATAATTTCTGGGTTCCGGTTCCCGACCGAGTGTCCCTTTTAACTCCCAAGTCAGGTTATTTTATTGGCCTCTATGTAAAAATAAAATAAAAAAATAAAATAAAGGCACTATGCAACCGAGTGTGACCTTGTTGGCATTGGTCAAAAGTTAAGCAGGGCTTTTATTTTGATCTATGTTGCACTCGCCTTATTTGTGATGTTCTCGCGTAACTTCGGAAAATAACTTCATGGAATCACCCCCCCCCCCCCCCCCCCCCCCCCACACACACACACACACACACACACACACACACACAAGACGATCTAGCTGCAGACCTCCAGCATGAGGCGTATTCCGGTGCAGGCTCCCGTCTCAGGCTAACCTCCAGTGTGAAGTCGTTTGGGACAGTAAGTGCGCACAAGAAACTTCAAAATAAAACCAAGTTATCGATTTTGTAAGAGAAAACACCATCGCTGATTTATATTTAATTAGTAAACTTTGAGACGTGAAAGACATCAGTTTCTTAAATATATAACACTTTTGATGTTGTCTACCTTTTATTTACCACATTTACACCAGTAACATCAAATATTAGTCCTACAATGGGGTAAACTCCAGGTGCACACAAGAAAGTTCAAATAAACCTTTAACCTGCTGCATCAATTTATAAACTTTTATCCTAAGAAAAACCTAACCTTTAATCTAAGAGAGACATGTATTCTGATGCCATAGGATTACTGTCCACAACGACCTCCTCACTCAATATTATCCCTTACTTAAGACATTCAAACAAATTGTCGCTACCGCCCAACTTCCGACCCTAAGTTAACACAGTTAACATACTTAATTGTCAGAGGTGGGTAGTAACGAGTTACATTTACTCCGTTACATTTACTTGAGTAAGTTTTTGAGAAAAATGTAGCCTACTTCTAGGAGTAGTTTTAAATCACTATACTTTTACTTTTACTTGAGTAGATTTGTGAAGAAAAAACTGTACTCTTACTCCACTACATTAGGCTACATTGAGTTGAGTTTACAGTTTTTTCACAGCCAGTCGGAGCAAATCAAATGAAAATTGCAGAATCAACGGTCAGCGGGTCATGTCTTCCTTTTAACTAAAATACGTTTTTGTTCCTTTTAATCAGACATAGGGATGTTTATTTACCTTGACAGTTTCTGAGGTAACTTCCTCCTTCAGAATGTGTCCGACTGACAGCCGGAGCAGCACCTGTCAGGAGTGCTGGACACTGGAGTGGTTTAGAGCCTATTTAAGACTTGAGCTTGTTTATAGTCACAAATGAGTACACATGATGAGTGGAAAAATTTACAATAAAAGAGTCAGATTTGGCGTGAGATTTCTCTCTTGAGCGTGAGAGCGTGAGATTGAGATTGAATGCGTGACTGTCACGGCCAATGCGTGAGAGTTGGCAACGCTGCGCTGTTTAGGCAGTCTCCAGTGATTGTATTTATCAACACTGGAGTTATCAGGAGACTTTCGACAATATCAATGAATGAATGGCGGAAGAGAAATATGACAGCTGCCTTGGAGATGCTCCAGAACCTGGACATTTTATTTATTTATTTAATTTTTATTTATTATTTTTATTATTTATTTTACTTGAAGATTATTTTAATTTAAGCTATTTTTTTATTTAATGAATTGTATTGATTGGATGAACTTTAATTTGCCTGAAGATGATTATTTTGTATTGTTGTTTGTCTGACTGAATGCTTGTGTTAAAAAATAAAGACGTTACTCAACAGTTACTCAGTACTTGAGTAGTTTTTCCACCAAGTACTTTTTTACTCTTATTCAAGTAATTATTTGGATGACTACTTTTTACTTCTACTTGAGTCATATTATTCTGAAGTAACAGTACTTTTAATTGAGTACAATTTTTGGCTACTCTACCCACCTCTGCTTACTGTCCACAACGACCTCCTCTCAATATTATCCCTTACTTAAAACAGTCAAACAAATTGTCGCTACCGCCCAACTTCCGACCCTCCCTTCCGACCGTCATGTTTGCCTGAGGCCCCCACCGTGGAGCTTGGCTCTGTGGCGGTGGGCGTGATGGGTGTATTCGACTTCAGGAGCCTACCTAGCGCTGCGATGCGAGCCAGAGACACCCCCCTCTGCTAGTAATAACGCTGCTCCGCCCGTTATAAAGGTGGTAACTTATGCAAATTTAAAATTTAAAAAGCAACCCATGCATCCTTCCGAAAATTAAAAAAAAGAATAAAATAAAATAAAATCCCTACCTACCCATCCTTCCCATGAATAAATTAAATAAAATAAATCCCCCCCTACCCATCCTTAAAATGCTAAATAAAAAAAAAAAAAAAAAAAAAAAAAAAAAAAATATATATATATATATATATATATATATATATATATATATATATATATATATATATATAAAATAAATTCCCTACCTATTCATGCCCTTAAACGACAAGGAACCGGAACCCAAGGTATTTTTGTTTGTTTGTTTGTTTGGCCTTATATTTCAGATATGGAAATAAAAATGTACCTTTGAATGGAACCAGTTGCTCACCCACTGTTACTTCATGCCCAGGGTTGTACAGGTATGGCAGCCGCTCCACCCACTTGTCCCAGACTTCTCTTATGGCTGCCAGTTTGTCCGTCACACGTCTTGCGGGTCTTGACTCACGGTTATCAAATCGTAGCAGTCTTGAGTAAGTGTGAAAGAGTTTGAGTGGCATCGTGGCGCGGAAAATTGCCCTTCCACTCTCTGCATCCCAGAGACTGGCTGCAGCCTCACCTCGGGACCTGTACACACCTGCTAAGATTAGCAGCCCTATGTAGGCATGCAGGTCGGTCTCATCCATCCTCTTCCAGCTGTCTCCATATTTTCGAAAACCCTCCAGATTTGTCATCTCCAGGATTATTTTTTCGATTGCTGGTGTGATGAACAGGTAGAATGTGGAGGGAATGTCACGGGCATGGGAAACGGCGTACCTGGTGGGTCCCGGGGCCATCTTCATGACGTTTTGTGCTGCCATCCTGCCCTGTTTTTCATACGCTGAGGAGGACCATGTGATTTTGCTGTTTTTTGACAAGAAAGTCTCTCTTTCAGCTTGAGGGACTTCTTCTCCCGAAGATGATGCATCATGCTCTGGGTTGTATTCCTCCCCGATCTCTTCTTCTGATACCTCCTCCACTTCCTCTTCTGAATCATGTTCAGCAGTGAAACGTGCACTCATGGCTTCCGCAAAGGAGAATTCGGGGTACTGTCAGGGTTGCCAGATCTGTGAGACAAAAGCAGCCAAACAGCAACTCAAAACCGGCCCAAAACCCGCCCAACCGGGTATAAAAACGGCCCAAAAATCAGCCCAATACCAGAACTCAAAATATGCCCATAAAAATCCATATATGTTGCTTTTGAAGTCCAACAGCATTGCTATAATTGCAAAATGCACTATAATATCTATAAAATAACATCATAAACATTAAAGGCAATTTCCCCGGCAAAGGCAATTGAAAATCATTTCAGCTCACCTGTTAAACTGCTGGCTGTCTCCAACATAAAAAAGAACGGGAAAAAAACTCCATGAACTTGAACTATTTACAGCGTTGTCCAGTTTCTTTTTAGACATGTTGAGATCCCTCGCCCTTGTCCCTGTCATACAGAACTGTATTGAACAAGGCCAGCATCTCTCTGGTGGGCTCAAAGTCGTGGCAGCAGATTTCATTAGTCATTCAAAATATGAATCTTTATTCATAGGCATTATTCATCATCTGTATGCCACGGGTCTGCCCAAGCCCAACCCGCGGACAAAATTTGTTACCCGCGGCAACACTTAAAAAGTAGCCCAATTTGGCGGAAAAAACGCGGACTTGGCAACCCTGGGGTACTGTGATCTGCAGCACCTTTTATGGCCTCTGAGTAGCCACAAGGGGGTACTATTGTTATATTTTGATCATAAGAGCCTGTATGCACCTGCTTTCCCACACATTTTACCCTCTGTAGGGTCTGAAACTGCTCACGCACGCTCGCACGCGCGCGCGCGCGCGCACACACACACACACACACGCACAAGGTGCCAACATCGTTATATTTTGATCTTGAGAGCCTGTCTGTTCCCGCATTTCTCGACACTCTCATCTATAGTGCCACCTTGGGTCAGAGCGGGTCACAGGCAGTGCCCTCTGTTGGTAAAGACCACATGTCTTGTCATTTTTATGTGTGCTACTGATCAATATTAGACAGAACTAAAGCATTCTCACATTTTTGTGGTGTGTAACTGACTCTGTGACTGTGATTTCATTTCCAGTTTTTTGTACAGCTCACATGGAAATATGAATAAAGGCAACACTTCACTTTTTCTAATGTAGGGGTCAATCTAGGAAAAGTGATCAAATTTCAAGTTGAAAAAATATCATTTAGCGGATTTTTCTGTGCTGTTAAACACAGTGGTGGGTCATTTTGACCTGAAGACAACAGAAGGGCTAGAGATAAAATAGTAAGAGAACTGCTGAGTCATGCTTCTGAAACATGACTGAGGTTTGTGCATGGTAAAGCTTTGCATAGTGTCAATTTTATTGTCAAAATCATATTTGCCGCCTTGTGTCTAATGACCTAATAAGGATTTTGTTTTTTTTTTTGTCCAGCAGGTAAAAAGATGGAGGACTTTCACCACCTTGTTGAAATTAGCCTACACTAGCAACTTTGGCGTTTTTGGTGTGTTGATTTTTCCATATTGCAATATTAAAAGTGCAAAGAAAAACTACTTTTACCGTTCTTTCCTTTATAAAAGAATCCCATGATACTAATCACAGTGCACATGGGCACAACAGGCCCAGAAATTTAGTGGGATTCATAATTATGTGCCTGGACCCCACTTTGAAAACCACTGTTGTATATACAGTTTATACAGAGTCCACAGCCTCAGATCTGCAGCAGACGAGTTAAATCAGAGTTTCTCAGTGGATTCTTGGTGTTCAGTTCACCTTTATTATGAGCTCTCTCTCTATGTATCTTCATATCACAATCACAAATGTAATAAAATAAGATAAGATGAAATAATTTGAAATCCCTGTGTTGTTTCAATTCAGAAGCATAGCTCAGACATTAAGAATACACCAACCATGAGACACTGAAGATAAAGAAACCAAAGGAATATACTGAGGATAATGCAGCAAGCATAATGCAGTGAAGATAAAAGTATAGGGCGTCTTTGTCATGCTAAAATATGACTCCTGTTGAGAGGAAATAAAGCTGGAAAACGTTTTTTTTTTTTTTTTTTCCTCTATAAAAAGCAAAATCTACCACCTTGTTCTGTAAACGTAATTTTATGGTGGAAAAAATACACTTAAGACTCATAACTGTAATTAAAACATTTCATTACTTTTAATTAAAAGCTTACAAAAAAAACTCTTCAGTCAAAGGACATACAGACACCCAGACCTTTTCACTTCTCACTTTCATTCCCACGTTTTGGGGGAGGCACTTCGAACAGCGTAATTCACACACACTACACTCTGGTGACTCTATTTTACACTTGATCGAGTCCATTTTGATGCGGCTGACAGTAGCGTCAGTAATATCTAAAATAAATAAATAATAACAATAATAAACTGTGGCAGTAACAGTACAGGTTGCAGCTGGAAGAGTCGCTTCTGCCTCATGTATGGGTGGGTTAGGTTTATTTTTTGCACATTTTTCACTGGATTTCAACAGGCAATGTGGGTAAAAAGATTTCTGTCTCACAGCAGTGGCTATGAGGATCAGGATCAAGTCAGGGGGCGACCTCTTGAGGCTGTAAAGGACATAAACACCTTTTGGGTTCCTCAAAAGATAAAAGAGTCCAAATGAATTTCTGAGTTTTTTATAAAGAAGTTCCTCAAGTAAACCTCTGAGGTTCTGCAGGCTCTTGTATTTTAGTAAAGTGTACTTATCATGTGATGCATTCACAGAGCAAGTCTGAAACTGTTTGTTAAAAATGTATATATTTTATTTGCAAAATTCATGACATGTTACCACTCAAACAAAATAAATTTTAACAATGTATCATCTTTAGTCATAAAAATGAATATAAAAATAGCAGAAAATCTGAAATCTGATATTAAGGCCCCATTATTTTCCATGTTGCTCAAAAGCTGCAAACCAGTTTGACTTGGAGGATTTAACCCCTGAAATCTGAGCTTCAAAGTTAAGAGGAGGAGGAAAAAAAACTTTACACTTTACTTCACTGACATTGTACAACAATGTTGCATATTCAGATTCAGGTTTGTTAAGTTATTTAAACAACACATTTTTATATAAAAATGCATAAAACACAATGAAATTACATTTCTCTCAGGATCAAGGTGCAAAACATACATTAAAACATATAAATACATTTAGAAAAAAGATCATAAAACCTTTAAGTGTATGTGCTGGTTACATCACTTCATTGAAGCTACATCATGTTTTTACTGAGTGAAGCTCTGAGGATTGTCAGAGTTACGGGACCTGAACAAGTTAGAAGAACCTGGCTGGAGTCTGATCCACTTATCAAATATACAATATAAACTGTAGGATGAGAGACTGAGGAAACAAGGCTGAGCATAATGAGAAATTTAAGCAGTTTTATTAAAAGAATACAAAACAAAAAACCAAAACAGAAGCCCAAGTGCTGACTTAGAGTCTCAGTGAGCAGGGCCAGGTCAGTTTGCAGAGACAGAGACAGTGAGAGGGTGAAGAAAGTGACTGCCAGGTGAGGGAACAACAATACAGGTTTAATCTGGGAGTCCCAGGAGACAGAGCAGAGTCAGCTCTAATGCTAAACTGACACAACAGGCCTTCGAAGGAGACCACCAAACAAAAGTGGTCTATGATAAACCCAGTGTGCCATACAATAAATAAATAAATAAATAAATAAATAAATAAATAAACAAAAAACAAACTATTTACAGTGTCTTCACATCCCCAGGCAGCCAGTACCGCCAGACGCAGAGTACTGCTGCCTCAAGCCAAGGCGCCAGACGCAGCCAGGGCTTGCCGACCTCGCAAGACGCTGAGGAACGGCGGGACGGAGAGGACGGTCAGATCAGCCTGCCAGACGCAAGGCTGACCGACGACAAAGAAATCAATCAATCAAACTATCAATAAAGAAAGTAATTAACCAATAAACTACCAATCAAGAAAGCAAGAAATAAATCAAGAAAGAAATCAAGAAATAAAATCGGCGCGGGGATGGACCTAAGTCCTCTTGCGCTGGAACAGACCGCAAAGCCAAGAGAAGAACTTCTTCTTTGGCTTTTTGGCAACAACCTGTCAAAAAACAACAACAACAACAACAGAAAAACATCAGAACCAATTTGTACCTACACTTTTTGTCTAGTCTTCTACTAATAAACTGATGATTTTAATTTCTTTACACAGCAATACATCAACAGTGATTTCATGTATGGTTTATGTTTCAGTAAAATTACAGTTTACATAGCACCATAGATGAGGAGTTTTAGTTTTACACATGATAAAACTGAAAAAAAAAAAAAAAAAAAAAAGCTTGAGATAAAATTCTGCCTAAACCCAACTTTAGGTAAATAAATACATATGCACAATATTAAATATTATGCTGAAAAATTTGTGTGAGCAGGTCCATATGGTCTCAGTTTGAGTGTTAGTTTGCAGGGCAGCTCACCTCCTCTGTGTGGAGGAACTCCTCCCTGCTCTCCCTGCGCTCCCTGAACAGACGAAGCTCCAGCAGGGTCGGCTCTCGCTCCGCCTCGCCGTCCGCTCGCTGGAGGGGGATGTTCACGCTGAAGGGGGCGTGGTCGCCGCTCTTCGTGCCGTCTGCAAAGCTCACAGAGGGCTTGAGGTGGTCCATCACCTCTGTGGCGATGAGACGGCAGGCGAAGAGGGCGACCTGGGCGTCCTCCATCAGCCCCTCTCTGCTCAGCCAGACGTGGGGCAGAGCCTCGTTGAGCCTCGTCTTCAGAGGCCAGCAGAGCTCCTGGCCCAGTTTGACCTGCAAGACGTTCACAAGGAGCATGTGTGAGCCACTGTACAAACCCCCCTTTATTCATCTGCTGTTCCTGTGTTCATTTGAAGTGCAAACACATTCTCATGTGAATTTAATTTAACCCCAAATGAAATCAAAGCCTACCTCTTGCTCGGGGTCAGCGAGGCGCTGGAGTCTTTGTAGGAAGACTCTGTTTTTTCCGTACTTCCTCGCCTCCTTCTGCAGCAGGTGGTGGACGTGCTCGACCAGCTCTGTTTCAAAGGCCCTGTTTTTGAGGGCCTGTGCCCGGTACAGAGTCTGATCACGGCCTTTAAACAGCTCCACCAGGACGGCACGGACAGTGGACTGCTGCACTTGTGCTGCAGAGTCACTGGGGATCGGCTGCAGAGGAGACTGGAGCGATGGCAGGACAAAACCAGATGTGAGGTCCTTCCTCAGAGGTGGAGCCTCAACACTGGTCACCTCAAAGAGAGGTGTGTTGGGGAACTGCTCCTGAAAGGCGGCCAGGCTGCAGTCGACGGCAAAGGGGTTTGGCAGCAGTGAGGTTTTGTCAGCTGCTGTCTCGAACTCCTCATAGTCATCGCCTATGAAATATTTCCCGTCCACCCAAACTACATCCCTGTTTGAAAAGCGGGGCTTGGTGACGAGGCGCCGGTGCTCCACTACGTGCTGGTCCGTAATGCAGGGCAGAGCCTTCTGGAAAACCTTGGTCTTCCGGATCCAAGTTCCATAACACAGGAACATTTCCTCCCTGATGGATTCAGGGAGAGGCTGAGAGAACAGCCTGCTCTCCATGTCATCCATCTCCCTGGGAGCTAAAAGCAGAAAGGAAGAGTTGACTGAGTGGTAAAGTAACGTTATAGTGGAGGGGCATTTCTAATATAGATAAACCTGTGGGACCTGCAAGGTCTTCTGTTATGAGTGATTAAAAAATCATGGTCAAAAGTGCCTGTGCTGCTTTTCAGCTATTTAAAGAGCAACTAAACCCCCAAATCTCTGTGAGTAGAAGGGTGATGTTACTAAAGACTGGACATCCTGCTTTTCACCATTAGAAGTCAGACCCACACAGCCTTGGGTTTGGGGTTTAGCTCTTCTTTAAATTAAAACCAACGAAATAGTAAATGAGCTTATAAGTCAGATGAAAATAGTCATCACATTGTGAAATATATGCAATCTGATGACAAATTTAATATCAGTGCTCTCTAACTTCCAGTCACTCAAACATGAATCTGGATGGAACTGTGGGATTCATAGCAACAAACGACCTACAGCTTCTTCCTTTGGATTACCTTGGCTGGGAGCGGGGCCTCCTGCCAGGTCAGCCTGCCTGATTGGCTCATCCATGGTCAGGACCGCCTTGATGATGGCGTGAGGGATGGCACAGAGGAGGGCAGGGTCCCTCTGGGTGAACCGCTTCCTCATCTGTAACACATGAGACATTTGTATCAGCCACAAATCTTAGATGTAGAGTCATAAATACCAACACCTGTGATACTGCTGTATTTAGGAATGGGTCAGCGGTACAAATGGTAATGCTTCCTTGCAAAATATGTTCAATTTTGCAGAAAAAGACATTTTTGGCCCATCACTACAGTATTACAGAGCATTTGTCTGTCAGTCAGCTGAGTTCAGTTCATTCATGATAAATATAGTTTTTTCTTTGAGAATTTTGTTAAAATTGTATGCTGTGTGAAACTGAAAGCTGCCCTCCAGCCACTGATTAAACCCTTAAAAAGTCATCTCTGTTAATTAATATGATATGAGGAGTTTTTTCCATGAAAAAACCATCCCCTCATGTGTTAAAATGGTTTAGCTATAATTCACTCATTAAGTATGCACAAAGATATGAATCTGCAAATCAACTCCATCTGAGAAAATGTTTCTGCTCGCAGGAATGTGAGACCAGAACGTCCAGATGTTGGCACTGATGTTCAGACGTACCTGGATGGTGGATCCAAACGTCTCCATGAGGCCGCTCTGGAGCAGCGCGACGGCTCTCCTGATGTTGCATGGAGGAGGAGGGAGGCTGGTATCCACGGCGACACCAGGAACTCTCCTCAGGGTCTCCAGAGTGACAGCGCTCATCTGGAGGAGGAGAAGAAGAGAGGAGGACAGAGGAGAGAAGGACAGAGGACAGAGGAGTGGAGCGGGGTGGAGGAATAAACAAAGAACAGAAAAGGGTTGAATAAAAGAACGAAGAGTGAAGAAAATGAAGGAAAGGAGAGAAGACAGGGAGAGAGATAAAGAAGATTCATTAATAATGCTCAATCAAAGATGACCAGATGTGATAGTGCTACAGATGTTTTGAAAACACACAAAATAAAAAATGATACTGAGAAGGATTCGATATTCTCACAACTGAAAAAATCACTAGTATTAGTGCCAATAGGAGATGTAGTTGCAGTAAAAATAGCAGTACAGTAGTAAACTGTAGTAGAAGTGATAGAAGTCACACTCATAGTTTTAGCAGTAGTATCAGAGGTAGTATTATCAGTAGCAGCACTAGTAGTACTATCAGCAGTATGAGTAGTAGTAGTAGTTTGAGAGGCAGCAACACTCACATGGAGGCTCAGCCTCAGCAGCTGCTGCTGGTCCAGCTGTGTGGAGGCAGATCCGTCCAGTGGGCGGAGCTTCAGCATCAGCTGGACCAGCAGATCCTCCACCAGCTCAGTGCTGACAGAGACTGTCGCAGCCAGAGGGGGGCGCTCTGCTCCACACACATCCCACTGATCAAATACAACCTGGTTAGTGTCTGTGTACATTTTATCACCAACTCATAAAAAAAAGTTCGGCTTTTCTCCTGTAGCCTGTACTTTATATTTTGATTGAGTTCTCTGATAAAAAAAAAAAAAAAAAAAAAAAACAGTGTCGCCATTAGAAAACTTTAATTCTGAATGCACTAAATTCAACAAAAATAACATACAGCAAATAAAGTAAGATAAAAATTTAAAAAAAAAATAGAAGCATTCAATTCAATTCAGTTCAATTTATTTCAATTCAATTCAATTCAATTCAGTCCTCTAGCTTACCAGTGTGTTCTCCTGGTTGGCTGACAGCTGATCTGGGACCAGCTGAGCGATGCTCAGAGCCACCAGGTGAACTACATAACGCTGAACGATGTGAGGAGAGACACACGCAGCTCTGTCCAGCACAGCTCTGGGACCTAAAGCCTGCTCCAGGGTGTCCAGAACAGACTCGGCCACCTGCACATTTACACACACAACAAATTTGCACCACGATCTTGAAAACCCATGAGAGTTTGGCATTTTAGTGCATGACAGAAAAATAAATAAATAAATAAATAAATAAAAAAGAGAAAGAATTCAGATCTTTATGTATTTACTTTGTGTGTGTCCAGAGGGAAGGACTGAGCCTGCAGACTGTCCCCAGACTGAAGGGGACAAGGTGTGATCTGGAAAAACACCAACATGATATGATTCTCATTGTGATGATGGAGATGTTGAGTTTCAACAGTGAGTAAGTAAGTCAGTTAATACATATTTATTAATTTGTCCATGTTCATCACATTGTTTGTGGCAGTCTGAGCACACATCAGTAATAACTTTACCTGCAGCAGCAGCTGGGAGATGACCTGTTTGAGGGAGGAGCTTTGGACCAGCAGCTGCCAGGACTTGGTCCTGGTGTGGCTCTGGGCCTCAGCCCTCTCTCCCTCAGACAATATCTGAGGTGAACTGAAGTCCATAATGTCTCCAAGGAAGCCTGGAGACCATGGAAAATAAATTACACTGTGGTATAATTGAGTGTTTAACCAACTTATCAATATATTGTTAAATACAACTGCAAGGAAAACACACCAAGAGCTTCATAAAATGTTTGAACCCTCTAAGAAACACAACAGGAGCCTTGACTAATGGCTTTAATCCTTAATTGAAAAACTCCTACCTTTGCAGGCTTTTGAAGACAGAAGGTGGTTCATGGTGTGCGAATTCGGTGAATTCAAATGTGATGCAAGAAGAGCCAACGAACAGCCAAAAGAGCAGTGTGGCAGACGTGCAGTGTACCCAGAGAACCTGTGTAGACTAATGACCTCCTGTCTGTCCTCAGCTGAGGTCTCTATCACCAAAAGTTCTAAAGTGTGGAGCTCACAGAGGAGCTGTGTGACGTCACAGGGCCGAGGGCCGGGAGGCCTGGAGACGCCCGGCAACACCCGGCAACACCCGGCCTGGACACATACTGGAATGTTATTACTACTACTAATACTAATACTACTAAAACTACTACTAAAACTAGTACTACTACTACTAGTACTACTGCTACTACTAAAACTACTACTACTGCTACTACCACAACTAATACTACTGCTACTACTAAAACTACTACTAAAACTACTACTTCTGCTACCGCTACTACTACTACTGCTACTGCTACTGCTATTACTGCTACTGCTACTGCTACTGCTACTACTACTGCTACTACTATTACAACTACTACTACTACTACTAAAACTACAACTACGACTGCTAAAACTACTGCTACTACTCACTTTTACCGTATGGCCTTTTCTGAGTTGCTGGCTCTGTCTTTTATGGTCTTTTACTGTATTTTATGGGGACCTCTTCTGTTTTATTGTAATTTTTATTGTATATTATTATTTTTATTTCAATATTTTATTGTGAATCACTTTGTTACTGTGTGTTTTGAAAAGCGCTATACAAATAAAGGTATTATTATTATTATTATTATTATTATTATTATTATTATTATTACTACTAGTACTACTACTGCTACTACTACTACTACTACTACTACTACTAAAACTACTCCTACTCCTACTACTGCTACTACTACTACCACTACTGCTACTGCTACTACTACTGCTACTGAAACTGTGTTTGTCACTTAGGTATCAGCAGAAGAAAGATGTTTAAAAAGATCTTAGAAGTACAAAACATTTTACTGAATGTCTGGCCTACAAAACTTTTCTGCCGATCTTTAATATGACTCATCGTCTCTGCCTGAGTTGGATGCAGGAGCCTGGAGCGAGCGCTAGATGGCGCTCTGCTCTGAATGCAGCAGCTTGTGCCACTATCAGACAGATAGCTCCTCATATGCCTTTACTTTTTCCTTCCATGTTTCCCCTGAACACACCCCACACTCCTTAATGAGGCCCTCATTTCAAGACCAAACCTCTTAATTCTATTTAAAATTAAGTATAAAATCAAGATGACCCACCTCTAACTGTATTAATCCATGTATAAGTCAACAGTTGGAATAAAATATGGGGATTTCTCTTCATTTTTTCAACTGCTGACATTTAAAAAAACCTTGAATTTAAAACTCAAGGTGTATTTTATATGACAAATTATGTTTTTGGTTTTGATCGCTATGTGGAAATGACTGTTCAGCACCTCAAAATTTTACTTAATCCACACAGAACTCCTTAATTTTTTTCAGCTAACAGCGAACAAACCGCCTCTGGATATCAGAACGGCAAGATCACTTGGTATTTTTAAATGCAAACTACAGACCCATCCTTTTATTTTGGAGTAATGCAGCCTTAGTTTTTCAGTTTTGTCATTGGTTTTCATATTTATTTTATCCTTGTGACTATTTTATTTCATTTTTATTTTATATAATTGACTTTTATTTATCTGTTTTTAACATTTTATAATTTTTATTGTTAAAATTTTTAGTCCAGCATAATTTATATTGTTTTTTTTTTTTTTGTTAATTTTTTTATCTGTGTTTTTACAATCTTGAAATGTGAAGCTCTATATAGAGGCTATATAAATAAGGTTGGGTTCACAACACTTCATAACCTTAACTTTTAGTGCTAGTGGGCAAGCTTGCTAACAGCTAGCTCGCTCAGTAAACAGTCCTTTGGGTCGGATCAGAGGGTTGGAGCAGAAAACCCATGTGGTTGTGTGGGCTGGAGGACTTTTTGCTCTTTTTGGAGCAGAAACTATGCAGGAACGTGGAGTTTTACATCAGTTTGGGTTCACCGGTTGTATATTTTGTAAGCTGTCTCATTGCCAGCTGCACATTTGTGAGTCATTTTATGTTTGATTATGTAATGTAGAGATTTTGAGTCAGACTTTTCTTTGTAAAAAAAAAAAACAAAAAAAACAAAAAAAAAACATGCATGTGTGCCTATTGCTGTGCGTTGATGAGAATCTCCCTGGACCCTGCCGGTTCATCAGCAGCCTGATGGCTCTCGCTCTCTTTTCCTCCAGCTGCTCTTTTTCCTGCTGGTCGCTGATAAGAACCAGTGTTATGTAAGGCGTCCTGATGACGGCTGGATGACTAAAACATTCACCTTTTTCACTGTACACATTTCTCTATTTGCATCTCAGTAGCCTCTCCATGTGTTTGTCACTGACTAGGATTGATTTTTTTTTAACTCCTATATTGGTAAGAAGGGCTTTTAGCATCAGTTCTATATTTGGAAATACATGGAGTGTGTGTGTTGCCTATTTTGGGCTTGAGCAGGACTTGATTTACCTCAGTCTTGGTATTGGACTCATTGCGATTAAACTAGAGCCGAGCGATATGGAAAATAACAAACATTATACCTTGATATCCATATTGGGACAGTTGTATAGGGACTACTGGAGCTTTCAACACACAAGATTTTTGAATAAACAGTCATTAAATAATGTAGATATGATGAACGAGCAGGTTGAGAAAAATGACAGAACTAATAAGTTGAGAAAATTGCATCTTAACACTGTATTTTTCTTTAAAATGACCGTATTGCAATGTTTCTTTCATCATGTTACATACAAGTGCATTAACATACAAGTTAAATTCATGAATAAGAAAATAGAAAATTAAGAAAATTAAGAAATATACATATACATACTTACATACATACACACCTACAACATACATACACATTCACCTACATATACACATATACACATGTACATACACACAGAACACAGATTCAACAAAACAGTATAAAACAAAAGACCGAGTAAGTGTGTGTGTATGTGTGTGTGTGTGTGTTTGGGTAGGAGATGGAGTATTGGGACTTGAATGGGGAGGAATATTTGTAAACTGACACAATTTATTAATCTGTGTAGTCTATCTTTGCAGTAAATCTTATTCCATATTTTTTTAAATATTTTCTCCAAATATAAAAGTAAATTTTTCCATGTCAAAATTTGTTCTATTGCTGAGAGCCATGAATTTAATTTTGGTGAAATTGGATGTCTTTGTCATCTGCTTTATGTCCGTCAGACATAATGCGGTTTTATTCAGTACCCAAGATATTTAATAATTTCAGACGTTACCCCTTACAGAATGGTATCAATAATTGATGAAGTAAAGATAGTTTCAACACACAAGACGTTTTAATAAACACTCATCAGTGATGTAAATATGATGACCGAGCAGGTGGAGAAGAATGACAGGAAAAGTCTAATAAGTTCATAAAAGAGCATCTTGTTACTGTAATGCAGCTTTTAAAACCTTGGAAAACAACACTTATGCTACATCACAATATTATAACATCCAAAATCCCAGACATTATCTAGTCTCATATCACATTATGGATATAATATCGACGTGTTCCTCTTAGTCTGGACCCCCTTTGAATCTGGTTTTGACTCAAACTTGTCTTGATCCTGGAATTGACTTGAATTCAACCCAGAAACAAATAAAGCTCTTTACACAAATTCAGCTGAGGTGGTGATGTCACTTCCACGCTCACCTGGACATTTTGAAGAGCGCATGTACGAAAGGAAATGTAAACCTGCTCTGAGTCGGCAGCCAAAAGCCCCAAAACTAAAGTCAGATCTGTGGTGTGAAATCCGGTTTCCTGAGGAACAGACGTCCCACTCTGCCCACCCCGTGTCAGCTCCGCACACAAACCTTTTTATCCCTGACGTCACGCGAACCGAGGTAACCCACTCCACTCCTCTGAGCTCCTCTCTGACGCAGCTGCCCTTTTTTGGATGTGTGCGTCACTGAATGAAGCACTCTGTCTAAAAACCACCACATGGCTGCATCTCTTGCAGAAAACAGAAACAGAGACAGAAACGTGGAGGAGAAGCGTGTTGAATTCTGCTTTTTATGGCGTTTGAGATGAACATTATCTTTCCAGCGAGCAAACTGAGCTGAAACCTTCCAGATCAGATGAAAGCGACTCATTCAGGACATCAGCTCTCTGAGTTTCCACAGGGCTGATTCAGACTGTAGGGAGCAGCCGTCTATTTACAGCCACACTGAAGTCAACATGACTACTTTTATGCCGTTTGTAAAGACTAGAGGAACCTTTTATTTGACCAAATGATGCTTCAGATCCAAGCTTGAAACTTCCCGAGCAGAAAAAAGCTGGACTTGTGTGTTTGTGTGGACGAGCCATGGATCAGGACCACGCTGACGAGGATTCTCCCAATTCCTCATTTTGGGCCACGGCAAAAACAGAGGTAGGAGAAATAGATGGAACAATAATAACACAAGATTGCATTTATTTTGATATCAACAAACATGTAGGAACTGATAACTTGTTGCAGATATGAGGCATTTTGCTGCAAGTGACCTGAAACAGCAGCTGGAGCTTCATTCAGTTTCACAGTATTTACTATCAAAGGTGCCAAACTACATGATATAGTGCCTATAGTTCTTTAATATAAACAATATACTGCATGATAACTTTTGTCTGAACAAATTAGAAATCTTAATTAGACTTACAATGCTTAACAATAAGAATACAGAGAGTAACAGATATATAGATGAGTTAAATAGAGTCTAATGAGCCTCTATAGCTCATTTTAAAGTCATTTGTTTTATCAAACTGTTCATCTGATGCTGATATCCAGATCCACTTCCTGTGAGTGAGGCTCTTGGCTGCCTCCTAAAACATTTTGCTAACTGGTCAGTGTCTCAAACCACTGGGCTATGTGTTTGCTTTCTCTTTTTTCCCCCTGCAGATCTCAGTTTTTAGTTCATTTCTCAGAGGTAAATCTGCTCTGGAGGAATAAATAATTTCATTGGTTGAGTTAATATCAACAGGTGGAGCCAAGGAGCCGCAGGTCCTCAGAGTGTAAGCCAGCTAACTGGGTAAAAAATAGTCATAATGCATCGACTTTTTATTTTCCATTATTTCCATGGCGTTCATGGTCTTTAGGATCTCTAGATAAGTATGACTACACTCTTTTTTTCCTTCCAGACAGCAATAACATCAGGCTTCATAACACAAGCAACATCCTGCCTTCAGTCTAATGTTATTTAGAAAGACAAAATACTGTTCTTTGGCTCCACCCACTTAAGCTCAGTTCAGCCAATTGTATCATTTCTGCCCCGAAGAAACATTTGCATAACCAACACCCCAACCTGCTTCTCCTCCCACGCTTTCCATCTCAAGGGTCAAATCAAAGACGACTCATCCAAAAGTGCTTTTGTCCCGACCGTCAACGCCATCACGTCCAGCCAGGAGCTCCAGTGGATGGTGCAGCCCGCGGTCCTGCCGTCCAAGTCAGGCGTGGGCCTTCAGCAGGCTGAGCCCTACCTGCCCCGGGACGGGAACGACCCAAGAGCCATGAGGCGGTCGTGTCCCGGGGTCATACGGGCGGTGGGCAACACACAGGGCCAGAGCAGACGTCACCTGGTAACGCAGAGCAGAACACACGCAAGCACACTCCTCTAATGAGATCAATTCATTTCAGTTTAGGTCCGAGGAACAATCCCCAAGGGGCGATGATGAGGTCAGTGCAGCCAAACTCACATCTCGTTAAGGATAGCGGTACACTGGGCAGATTGTTGGCGCCAGTGCAGAAGAGGCAAACTCCCAGTAACAGACAACAAGTGAGCGACAGGATTAGAAATCGACTCAAATCTAGAGGTCCAGAGGTGCTAAAAGCTCTCGGAGGCGGCTCACAGTGTCGGCTCCGGTGCGGGGCATCAGCTGCAGAGGCAAGGTTAGACTGTGGGCCACAAAGCAAAACGCCCGTTGTTGAATTTCTCAGTGTCAGTCCTTCAGAGACTTTAGAGGTTTTAGTCACTTCCCAATGTCGTCTGAGTCATGAAACTCTTCTCTCTACATTGGCAATAGACCCTTCTCACTTTCACTTCACATTTTAAATGAAAGATACAACAATTCAAGTGCAATATCCATTATTTTTTTTACAGTACTTATATCATTTTCATATTTATTGGATGTGTGCATGTTGTCTGTCTTTAATTGTCTTATTAATTGCACTGAGCAGGAGTAGCTCTCCTAATTTCCTTCTACTTGTGCAATGACAATAAAGGCTTTCTGATTCTATTTCTATTTCTTTTCTGTACTTTTACTTGACGCTCTACTGGCACATGAGTGAGTGATACTGACTCTTTAATTTGTAATAGCAGAATTTCTGTTTAAACGTGCTTTTAAAACAAAAATTGAGTAAAGGAAACTGTCAATGTGGGAGAAAAGTCTACTTTGGAAGAGCTAAAGTTTATTAAAGCTGTGACATTAGAACCATGAAAGTAGAAACCAAACCAGAAGCCAGAACTAGAAACAAAAAGACAGACAGTAAGAACTTCAACATGGCGTTTTATATTTGGCCTCGCGGGGCATTGGTGCAGGTTTGGCTGATAGTCCCGGCCACTGCAGCTGCTGGAGCAGAGCTGCTGTCTCGGCAGGATAATGTCCTGATCCTCATCCTGCTGTTCTATCATGTCGCCTCCAGCTGGACCAGGACGAGGAGAGGAGGAGGCTGCGGAGAGAGAGGAACAAGCTGGCCGCTGCTAAATGTCGCAACCGAAGGACAGAGCTGACCAACCACCTGCAGGGAGTGAGTATACTGCCACTTTCTACCTGCTTTGTATGAATGAATTATAGATGACGGTCAGCAGTAAGACTGATTGTTTCATCCTCATCCTGTCATCCTGGAAAATGTCTCTCCACTTCAGTCTTAGATTAGACTAATGCCTTGTTTGATGCCTTGCTCAAGGGCAGAATGGGTGAGTTCAGTAGGTATACAAACACAAGGCCTGTGGCACAGTTATATCCAGAATCAGGATGAGAAATATTTTAGCGATCCCCGAGGAAAAATGAGGAAATCCACCCTGCGAGATGACTTTTGAGTTTCTGTTGGCCCGCTTCCATGTCGCCCACAGCGTAAATACTACAAACCCCAACATGCACTGCAGCGTCCTGCCCCCTGGCCCCGCCCCCTCCCCCTCCTGACCAACTGATCGCTTGCATCAAGACAGGTAGCTCACTAACAAGGCAGCCAAAAGCAAAGTGAAAACAAAAACAGGTGTTTCCACTGCAGGTGGGAGGTGCAGCAGCTGTGCGTTTGCAGTCAGGATGAACCTGCCTTTCTCATGTGGAGCTGATGTGGCTGGAATGAAAGAATATAACCTCAGGAGACATTATGAGACAGTTATTGTCATGCATTGCTGCTTTTTGCATTTGATTTTTATCATCACAAGTCCACCTGCTCATATTTTGATGTTTCACTCATGAAATACAGATTGCTCGTGTGGTTTGTCATGTTAATATTAGTTTTATTTCTAGTTGGATTTGCAGTGATGTGCATGTGTGAATAAAACCATGTCTGACTGTAGATTCTCTTCAGCAGAATATCAGTCATCTGGGTATTTTTCAATCCATGTGATGAAACTATTTACGATTCAAAAGGATTCAGTGCTTGCAGATACAATAAGTTATGCCAGAAAAAAAAAAGGAGTGATGCATGTCATTTTCCACTCTGATCAGGTTGGTTTTAGATATACTCGTTTTCATAGAAGAGTGACCACTTTGGGTCAAAAGTGTCCAAAAAAAAAAAAAAAAAAAAAAATACAGGCCCTGTTTGATGATTTTTTCTTTCATTTGGCCCCTTTAGTGATTGAGTTTGACAGCCCATCAATCACCAAGATCACAGCTGGATTTTATTCTCCTGTCAGTGCCAAAGATCTAATCTGTGACTAGTCAGCCCCTCTGTACCTCCAGACCAACCAAACATCCCGTCAAAATGAATCAATTCTCACTGTAGTTTTTTTTATAAATCAATGCAGGGAGGATTTGTACAGCACACATGCTAAGATAAAGTGCTAAAAAAAAAGCTGCAAGTACATTCATTATATGTCTAATAGATCAAATGGATCCAGTTAAAGAGGTGATAAGTAATCTACAACTTCCATAGGAGCAATGAATTACAGTAACTTCAGATTTAAGTTGATTGAATCACAAGTAGGTGGGGAGTTTTTACCCCAAAACGGAGCACAGTCTGCAAATTCATTTTTGAAAGCCATACATCTCAGCATGTGGTTAAGTAATCACCGAGCCATTTGCATTAATCAACGCCCCTATCAACCTCCCACAGATGCATTATGGTTATTTTGTGTTATTATCAGGCAGTAAAACATTACTTAATCCCCCCTACAAGTGTCAATTTATTGCCTTCTGTCTGGGTTTCAGTCAGGGGAGACCAAGAGGAAAATAGATGAGAATTCTTGAACTAAATTCATATTTATTAGCTGTGTAGGTAAAAGTAGGTAAATCTGTTTGAGAGGGGAGACTAGATACAGGTGGTGGTGAGACAGGTGGAGCAGACGTCTTGCTGCAAAGACAGACAGCTGACCCAGGAGAGTTGATTAGACAAGGGAGGTTATGAAGGAGTGAAGGGATTTGGTGGAACACACACACACACACACACACACACACGAAGCTGGTCAGATTCAACATGAATGCTGCATAAAAATCTCCATCGTGCCTCGTTTGGTTTTCCATTCAGCCTCAAAAAGCGACTTAGTGCCAGCAGAAAACTCCATCTGGGTTTTGAGGTGCCGAGTTGTCCTTTAAATCTTGTTTTTCTTCAAACAAGGTAAAAATCTGCCAGTGGGATGAGACTCTCCTGCTGCTCTCCAGTGCTTTTTTACTTGTTTCAGAGCTTTTTGTGCTGTCCAGTAACAAAAAACATGTCCTGTAAGGTCAACTTTCAACGTTTCATAATCTAAGAAACACAGTTGTTGTTTTTTTTAGCTTGCCAACTGTGCGTGTATTTATTTATTTGCTGTATAAACATGGATAAGAAGCAGTCCTCCTGAATTAATTTTAAGTTAAGCCTTTTATGTTTTTCTTGTTTGTTTGCAGGAGAGCGAGGCGCTGGAGAGGGAGCAGGCCGGCCTGCAGGTCCGGGTTCAGGAGCTACAGGAGGAGAGAGCGAGGCTGGAGCTCATGCTGGAGGCCCACGCCTCCGTCTGCTCTCTGCCCTGCAACCCCCCACCCGGCCCAGCCACACCCGTGGCCGGTCGCACCCCCCCTCCAGGGGGCGCTGCCACCAGAGGCGTCCCGTTACAGCTGCTGATGTGAACAACATCTTCAACATCTTTATAAGTCATGTAGTCTCATATTCTGGGTTAAAATCATATCTTTAAACAGGTGAAATAATCTACCAGAGGCTTTAGATTACTTTCATGTGTTTCCAGTGTTAGTCAGCTTGTTTCCAGAATTTCTTTTCTTTCTTTTTTTTTTTTTTTTTAATCAAATGTCATTTTCTTCATACTAGTAGGTTGATCTGCCTTGTTTCTACATCCTGAAACAAGTGAAACTGCACTGGAAACAAATGGGACTATCTTTAAGAAAAACAACTTCAGGCTGAAACTAAGGGACTTCTTAAGGTGTTTTTTTTTTTTTTTTTTAAATTGATTGTTTTTTTTTTTTTTTTTGTCAGTTGTATGGAAAAATAGCCACAAGCGGGAAAAAAACTGCCTTGCTTACATTTTGCAGCTAATAGTTACCAAACTAACTGGGCTCAGAGTTACTCAACATAAGCCATGAATGTAGATAATCCTAGTGCTATACTCTATTTAGCAAGCTATTGAAAAAAAAAAAAAAAAAAAAAAAAATCTGTGTTTCATTATATTATGCTGACTGAAGCTCATTTCAACTCCAGTACTCCAGTTTTTTCTTTTTTCTTTTTTTTTTTTTTTTTATGAAATATCTTGCCATGTTAAACAAAGGGAAAATGGTAGTGCTGCTCTTCATGTACAGTAATATTTCCACTGCTTGACTCCAGCTGTTTGCTTTGTGCAGATTACTGGCAGCGTTTCAATATTTGGAGTTTAAATTCATGCAATCATGGATGTGAGCACAAACTGAATTTCCTGTTGTCGGCTCATGAGCTGGGATGAAATTCCCTCCTCTGGTTTGTGCAGCCCCTCTTGATGCTGGCTCATGTCATGTGTTGCGACACTAGATGGTGCTGCGACACACCGCCTCGGCCGCAGGACAGTTACATAATAACCATGACTGTATCTCAACACCTGCAGCTGCTGTTTTGTTTTGTTTGGACTGTGCTGAATGTGATATTTACACTATGTTACAGTATTACAGCGCTTAGTTTATGTGGTTAACCTGAATGAGCAACACTGAATTCCTCACATATATCCCTCATGGTTATGGTGATAATACAGAGTTATAATGAACAGTAATATGGAAAATGGATTGCAATAACAATATCTGGTGTAAAGCAATACTGCCACAGTGACACACCGTGAAAATGAGCAAATGCAAGATTTGTCAGTGTGGTAACAGTGTGTTCAATGTCACAGCAAAAACATCTCCACCTGAGCGAGCCATTTACTCCCTTATAATCTTATTTTTTTTCTTAAAACAATTCAAAATTCTTCCAGTGCATTGTTCCCAGTGCATACTTGCTTAGTATAAATATGCAAGGCAGAATAAGCAAGATTAGCCTATAAATAATAAGTAAATGTCGAGACACTGGAATTTGATTAGCACTGGAAGATGAATTTACCTCATCCCACTGGCAGATTTTTCACTTATTAAATAAAAATCAACAGTTTTAAGACGTCATATATGACACTAAATGACTTGGTAAGGAGGAGATTTTTTTTTTTTTTTTTTTTACGTGCTATTTTCTGCATCTATACAGTTTGCATAATCCTAATCTTGACCTTAGCCAAACCCTAAACCTGAGGTGAACCCTAATCCAGACATTCAGGTGCTCTGCTACTTTTCACACTGTTGTATGACTTGAGCTGAGCTGTACGGTGTTTTATATATGTATATCAGCATTTTTCAAAGTAGTATGAGAAGATGCCTTTTCTGCAAAAAAAAAAAAAAAGAAAAATAATTTGTGACAAAACTTTCTGGAAACAGCATGCCTCGACTTCTTTTTGTCTTTTGGTTTTTGCTACCAAAGCTTTGAAACCCAAATTTTCCTGAATAAAACAAAAACAGAGACGTTGTGGTTTTTTTGCACTGTGTGTGATGCCGTTAATTTTACCAGAGTTTTGTTTGGGCGATATAGTTCCTTCCCTCTCAACAGTGCTTTATTATATATGTGCTGTGAAGAGCAATAGTAAATCAATGCCTTAAAAATGCCCAACGTGTTCATTCGAGCCCAGGTGTGTTAGCTCCGTTGAAGGTTCAGCAAAGTTGGACTCGAACACCAGAGATTTAAAAACGCAGACCGAGGAGGCCAAAAATACTTGTTTACTTTATAATTTACGGGGCATCAGTGATTGGCTGAAATGAGAAACACTCGGAGTTTGATGGCACCAAACTGGAGAAATATATGTAAGCAAAGGGTGTTCTGTTGCATTTATGTCACAGTTGTGATTTTGTGGCAGCGGTATCGAAAATAAAACGCAGACATAAAGTCGCAATTATCGTTTTTAATGATCCGCCATCAAGTGTAGCTCCCCAAACTGAAACTAAAACTAAAACTAAACCAATCTGAGCGGTTGACTGTTGACAGCTTGCATGCAAAGTTAGTTTTATAAATTATATCTATTTCATTTGTTAAAGTGTTAATTTTGGCAGCTGCTTTTGATTTGGTCTTAGGCTTTTGGCTAAAATGCATTTTAGTCGTCTGAATTATTGTTAGTTTAAGTTGACAAAATCTATAGACGTTTTAGTCTTATTTTAGTCAAAGGGCATTGTTGTGATTTTTCAAATGAAATCAGCACAGTGACTTTTCATCAACACACAAAGATGATTTTAGATGCACTTCAGTCTGAACTCCATGCGTTTAATGATCCAGTGTGAAGAGCCGGAGCTGCACTGACTGCTGCTTCTCTGCAAATCAACAAACTCAACTTTCTTTCTTCAGCCGTTGTGTCTAGATTTATTTAGCTGCTTCATGTTACAAAATACAATGATACGGTGATTTTAATCCCGACAGATGATCACAGCAACACGGCCGTCACACAGCAGCACAGGGCGGCTCCTCTGCTCCTGCTGGGCTTTGTGTTTTATTTTCTGCAGCTTTATCAGGAAAGTGTGAACATGGATCTTCTTTCTTTCTTGATTGGAGTGTTTGAATCACAGTGAGCTCTGTGTGGCTGTGGCCCCGCCCTCATTCAACCAATTCAACCAATGCAGCGAGGTTATATTTCAAGAGACGCACCTGAGGGGGGATTTTTTGAACATCTAGTCGACTGATAACATTTTCGTCCGGTCTCATCTCGCCAACTTAAATCTAAACAAATCCATCATCATAGCTGTTTTTATCTATGATCTATTTTTAACTTTTCTCGTCTTCGTCCTGGAGAAAAAGGTCATGGATGAACATTTTTCGACATTTTTCGTCTTCGTTGACAAAATCAACCGATCCGTTTTAAAGTTACTCTCTCGTCAGCTGTTACAAACATGGCAGGCCCATCTCGACTGTCACGTAGCATCGCTCTCCTCTCCAGTTTGTTCAGCTCACGTTCTGTGTCGCCGCCTGACGAGGAGTTTAATCGGTACGAACAGTAACGTTTCTCTTGTTTTCTTTTTCTTCTTCAGATTCATAATCCAAACCAAACGTTATATGTGGAAACGTATCCGCTTGTTTCAGGTGTTAGCCAGCTCAGCAGAGGCAGAATCCCATGTTGGACAGTGGAAGAAAGAGGTCAGATTAGAGTCTTTAAAAGGTGCATTCTGCAAAATTGCCAAGGGTTAATTGAAGTGAGAACCCTGTAGACTCAACTGACAAATGTGGAATGATAAGGCAACAAGGTGATTCAGCCTACATGGTTCTCATCAGTCATTATTCTCCTTTTTTTTTTACACTCTACACTCTATTCCACATTTTTCCAGCTCAGTTTAAAGCTGATTCTCTCTTCCATCGACCATTTGCAGTTTTTTATAGTGCAGCTTTTATTGTGAAATATGGAAATGACAAAAAAAGTAGAGCCAACAAAGTCGAAGCAGGTTCCTCCTTTCATCTTTGCTGACTGAGCTTTTATTGTGAAAGTTTCCGCAATCTGTCATCGATCATTGGTTCTCTGTAATGGATCTGATTTCAAATGTAGTGAAGGACAATAATCAAGCAAAAAATGTACTTAAGTAAAAGTAAAATTACTGATTACAAAATAAAAGTACAAGACACACAAAAAGCTACTCAATTACAGTAATGTGAGTAAATGTAAATAGTTACTTCCAGCTGTGGTGTTACGTGTGATAGATGATCAGCTGTAGATAAAGTGATGCGCCTCCTCTAGTGTAATTTAATGCATGGCTCTTGTCCAATCAGATTGCTTGAACAGAAACCTCTTTTGTATAATTGCCAAGAAAAGCTGAATACTGAAGCCATTTTGGTGCATACATTTAAATATGTACCAAGGAAACATACACACATAGTCACATTTATACAGGAAGCACACACATCATCATTAGCACCTTCGAGCAGGGAGGAGGCTAATTAGTGAAACGAGTCGGTGCAAAACGCTCGGGCCTCTCGGGCCTCGATGGCAGAGTGTCTGAGAAGCTCCAGTCACCATCTCATGTTGTGAATTTGTGCGAGCCGGCAAAATACTTGTGAAACACTTCAGCGCTATGCAGATCCCTGATGCTGGTTGCTAGGTAACGGCATGTTTTGGTTTTATTTCTGTCAGAGTCGGGGCGGCTCTGCCTCTGCACATAGACTCAGCACACACTGTAGAATCAGGTCAGTCAACACGAGCTGCTGGGGGGGAGAGCGCTCTAATCGAAGCGGGCGAGAAACGACGGGCCGAGCCGCATTAGGGTTAGGGTTAGTCTGTGGAGACGCTAAACACTGTCTGCTACCCCAGAGCTCCTCATTAAAGCTCAAAAAACGGCCACTTTGGGTTTGATTTTTGAAGTGCCCATGTGGGTCATAGGAGAGGATTCTTGTGCTTCACGCTGCCACCGAGCTCTTGAGGAAAACTAGATGTATACCAGAAAAAATATTTAAAAAAAAAAAAAAAATTCTTATCCACTCTTGGATTTGGACAGCAGCTTTGCAGATCAAGGCCAGCTGATCTCTGCAGTGCTCTCTTAACAAATGAGAACTCATTTTTGAGGAACATTTTTCTTGTATTTTAACCCTCCCTGTCCCATCAGTGGGTGTGAGATTACGAAAGCTGCGTGGCCAACCTTTGCTCAAGCCCACACAGTTTTATTTTAATTTCCAGTGCAGATCCAAAGGTTTCTAAATAAGTCCGGCGGAATTACAGGGAAAATGGAATGAAATGACGCACAAAATTGTCTAAAAACAAGTTATTTCTTAGGTGATCATGTCTTATTTTAAGTGTAATGAGATATTTTGTCTAGAAATAAGACAAATATTCTTGGTAAGATTTTGAGTTTTTGCAGTGTGCAATTTTATATCTAGTGAAAAAGTCTTTTTGATCTTGTTTTGAGAATAATATGCTACGCACGAGCAGACTGGGTAAGATTATTAAGATTATTTTAAGGGTTTGTGTCTTTTTTTTCTCTTACTTTGTTAGTACAATCTTAAAGTTAGTTTTTTTACATGCACATCAAGCTAAATGCCTGTCAGAGATATTGTTTCAGGCCTGGTTGTGTCTTTTAAGACCCTTTTTGGCTGTGAGAACTTGTTCCAGTAACAACTGTACACAATCACATTATTGTAATTATTAGGCCCTCGCCCTCCCTTAGGGAGAAGGGCCTATTGTTTTTGTACCGTTTCTTTCTTCTTCTTATTCTTATTATTATTATTTCGCCTCTTTGACACTTAATTTGACCCCCTAAACATGCTCAAAAACTCACCAAATTTGGCACGCACCCCAGGTCTGGCGAAAAATTCGATAAAATGGCAACTCGGACCCCCAAAGTCCAAAAATGGGCTCGCTAGCGCCACCTAGTTACAAAAAGGCACACGAAGGCGGCCGCTGCGGCCCACAGGAATGTGATAGAAAGACCAAACCAGCGCCGAAACGTAGATCTCATCGAGCCCGACATCTTTCGCGCTCGCCGCCCCCACCTAAAATCAACAGGAAGTCCGCAATTTGCCTTTCAAAGTAAAAGTCGGGCCCCGAAATTGCGCGTTGAACAAAATTGATCTCCTCCGAGGCCGTAAATCGTGGCGGCTCGAAAAGCTAATACATGAAAGAGGATACAGTGCTGAACAAAAGTTGCTAAAAGTTTATTATTAATTCAAACCGTTTGGGATTTATAAGCCCTCGAAGTCGGCAACGCCGACTTCGAGGGCATCGTTTTTTCCATGGAGTTTGGCGTGAAGAGGCGCACACTTGGCGCTAATGAGGCCCCTGGCGTCTAAAGTAAACGTCGCACGTCTTCGAAAATTATGCCACACGAAAGAGGACGAAAATTCCTACAAAAATATGGAATTAATTTTTAAATTAGAACAAGTTTGTGGCCGCTGTCAAGACTTTTCGACCATTTTGGACCCTGGCGTCCTCTCCTCTGCACTCTGCCCGGTCATGTGACTCACTCTAGGCAACGGACAGTTCCGCAATACACACCCATTATAAACCGTCAGTGGGAGCAGAGAAAACAGTCAAACTAAAACTGCCATAACTCAAAAACGGTATGAGATAGCAAAATTGTGTAAATACAAGATTTATAGAGCCGAGTCTTGTGCCTCGTTTAAACTTTGAAAAAAGTCTGTAACTCAAACGATGTCCGAGCGGCGTTACCTCAAACATGGGTGGGTTTGATCGATTTTTCCATTGGATTGCATGGGGATTTCTCTGTCTGCCTGCATTTTTGTCTGATCATAACACAGCTGCCAGTACTCAAGTCACTCACACACTAGGACATCGTAGGCCTTTCAAAATAAAAGCCCAAAACTCAGATACGCAGCCGTATCAGCCGTAGCTGCCTCGTACTCATATCATACTCATATCACACACACACATACACACACACAAACAAACACACACACACACACATGCACGCACCAAGCATGCACACAAAAACGCACACACTCCCCGCTGGCAGCTACGGCCGCAGTACTCATATCACACACACACACACACACACGCATCAAGCACGCACACACACATACACACACACACCAAGCACGCACGCACACACACACACAAACACACGCATGCACCAAGCATGCACACACACGCACCAAGCACGCACACACACGCACACACATACACACACACAAACAAAGACACAAACAAACACGCGCACGCACCAAGTACGCACACACCGCTGGCTGCTACGGCCTCGGTACTCATACCACACACACACACACACACACACAGACACGCACCAAGCACGCACACACACATGCACACACACACACACACACACACACACACACACACACACACACACACACACACACACAAATACACACACATGCAGGAACCAAGCACACACACACACGCACACACACACAACTCATCTTCATATCACATACACACATACACACACACAAACACACACACACACACACCGCTGGCAGCTACGGCCTCAGTACTCATATCACACACACGCGCGCACGCACACACACATACACTCACACACAAACACACAGACACGCACACCAAGCACGCACACACACACACACACACACACAAACACACATACAAACAAAGACACAAACAAACACGCGCACGCACCAAGCACGCACACACACACACACACACACACACACACACACACACACCGCTGGTAGCTACGGCCTCGGTACTCATACCACACACACACACACACGCACCAAGCACGTACACACACATGCACACACACACAACCAAACACACACGCACGCACGCACGCATCAAGCACGCACATACACACACACGCAGGCACCAAGCACGCACACACACGCACACACACACGCACACACACGCACCAAGCACGCGCACACACACACACCGCTGGCAGCTACGGCCTTTGTACTCATATCACACACAGACGTGTGCGCGCGCGCACCAAGCACACACACACACACTCACACACAAACACACAGACACGCACTCACGCATCAAGCACGCACATACACACACACACACACACAAATACACACACACGCAGGCACCAAGCACGCACACACATGCACACACACGCATCCATACGCACGTACACACACACACACACACACACACAAAAACACACATGCACACACAGGCACATACACAAACACATGCATGCACGCACACACAAGCATGCGCCCCCACACAGACACACGCACACACATATACACACACGCACGCACACACTTTTCTTTTCAAAAATAGTCTTGAAAATGGTGACATTATGTTCTACATCTTAACTCATCAAGACTTCAAGAGGTTTTAAATTTATACATAAAAATAGAGGGAACGGGCCTCAATGAACATTCATTTGGATGACAGTGTGAGCAACACAAACACATCTCACCTTGTGTGAACTTCTTATCCTCACTGCTGACATGTCAAGCACACTGTTGATCAGGCTACATGGATCATGCTACAGACTCTCACATTTAAAGCACTACATTTTAAAGATAAAATCACTTTAAAAGATGACTTAAAAGCCTTTTAAGTTATTTTCATTATCATTTCTTGTAACCCAGCTGAGAGAGCTGCAGGGTTACATCACATCAACACATTTCAAGTACAAGTCCTTACAAATCAGACATACCTTTGAAAGATTCAGAAGGGAATTACAGAAAGGTTTCCACATCAGGCAGGGTAACATGCAGCTGAGGGAATATTACACTCATGACTTACACATTATAAGCTCCTCTGTTGGTCATCTCTTCATTCTTGATAACATCAATGCTGGATAATTTCCTCACGTTTACATGTCAACTCTTTACCCATGTGAATAATATACTGTTTTAATCAATTACAATTTATACATATAACCTTCTATGTAGTTATATAATATTGCATTACACAGTAAAGCAGGAGTAGTATTACTACAGACTTGTTTTTCACAATACATTAAAAGGACCTTCATTCATAATATGACAGACAACATCTTGTACTTTAGAATATAAAATTTATTTTTCAATTCAATTTTATTTACATGTAAATGTTTTGATGATTGCACTTTACTTTTAGTCATTGACATTTTTTCAGTACAGTTTAGTTATTTATTCTGTCAAGACAAACATTTAGAAAAATCATGGCTGTACTTCATGTATTGTTCATGTAAGAAAAATAAAATAGCATAGGCCTGGATTCCAATTCAATTCAATTTTATTTATTTGTATAGCCCAGAATCACAAATACAAATTTGTCCCAAAGGGCTTTACAGAACAATACAACATCCTCTGTCCTTAGACCCTCACATCGGATGAGGAACAACTCCCTAAAAAACCCCTTTAACAGGGAGAAAAATAGGAAGAAACCTCAGGGGAGCAACAGAGGAGGGATCCCTCCCCAGGACGGACAGACGTGCAACAGATGTTGTAAACACATAACAAACTACAATTAAGATAGGATTACTTTTTTAACTATTACCTCATACATCTCATTTCCCAGACCTACAATACTGAGACTAAAGTTCATCTGAACCACTTTGACAGGACATAGGTACAATGCATGTGCTGTCTCTGTCCCACGATGCCACTTGCTACAAGGCGACATCATCATCACTTGGGAGGTAGGGAAGTTTGGGACGCTGCACCACAGTAGCACCTTCAACCAGGAAGTTCCCCTCAGAGTAAAAAAGAACATTTTGAAGCAAACATCACTGACTAACAGCATTTCATAGTACACTATAACTAAAGTAACTACAATTTGTTGACAGGGCCATGCAACTGTGTAAAGTAGGCAAGGCATAGAGAGACAGAAAAGATAAGAATGGGGGACACATATGGGAGCAGAAAACCTGGAAAACAGACCACTGCAAACAGATGTTTTTTTTTTTTGTTTTTTTTTTAAATAACTGTCCTGTTGTGGCAGCTCAGGCGTACAGAATGGGGAGTCTGTGCCTTGTTGTGCCACAACAGATTTGCTCTGAGTTCATGCACACCAGAGGGAACACTTCAGTATTGAAAGTGAACCTCTTGTGTACAGACAGTACACATGAAGGTGACATGAACTCAAACATGCAGAACTATATACATTTCAACTTTAAACAGATATACATTTAAGCTTTAAACAGACATACATTTAAAATTTTAACAGATATGCATGAAGAGCTCATTTGCAAAAACAGATCCCCATTTGAGTTCATTAAACCTTTTTAAACTTTTTTGAATTGTATTAAAATTTACTTTATATTTATTTCTATTATTTATTATTTATATATGTTTACTTAGCCTGGCATAATGTTTATTATCCTAAATCATGCTTTGTGTGTGTGTGTGTGTGTGTGTGTGTATGTGTGTGTGTACTCCAAGCAGTATCAGTGAAACGGTGTATCCATTTTAAGAATGGCTTTTATCTGTTTTTGCAAATGAACTCTTCACATTTAAACTTTAAACAGAGACCAACAGCTAACACGTGGCAAACAGAGACTAACACATCCATAAACCTGTGACACATGATTACATGATATACGTCCCTACACATGATACTCCAAAACTAAACCTTCCCTAATTCCCCCTGAAACACATGATTTGCTTAATCTAAGATCTAACCATGATCATCTATTCCACATCATAAATACATAATCTAAAATCAATAATAAATACACGATATAAATACTATAAATAATGACAATAAATAACAATCTATACAATTACAGTGGGACAGGCTCTAAAAAGACAACATTCATAGTGGTAGCCAATGTACACACCATGAACAACACAACACACTACAAGTCAGTTTCCTCTTAACCAACACACAAACGCAACAACACTAACATTTGCACCGGGACACTGCAATGTAGCTCCGTTTGACTCATCAAACAAAGAGTTCACACCGGTCGTGTGAATTCATTGTTTGCTTCCTTTGCCAAACAAAACAACCTAACCCTCATCAAAATCCACGTCTGACTCGAAGAGGCCCTCTACCTCCTCGAAGTCAACAACTAACCCCTGATCATCATTAACACTAAAACTACATACAACACCTTCGTGATCACTAAAATACGTGGGCATCACTGCACACTCCACATTATACTGTGTTGTTTTAACATAAACGTGATCAATTAGTGTCCCCTTCTCTGTAGTTTCCTGTGTTACATGCTGACTAAATCCTTTTTCACCCATAAATTTGCAAATTGAGGATGTTTTCAAAATATTCTCATTGAAATCCCCCATTATTACAATTGTGTTACTGATTGGATTTAACCAATCAAGTAACTTCCCCAGATTTTGCTTGAATAAAGAATTTGGATAACACGGTGGACGATAAATTACTGCCAACAATATGTTGAATTTGTTGCACAGGCACACCAAACACTCCAGATTCAAATCGGGCACCTGCAGAATATCACAGTCCAAATTGTCTACGCTATACAAACCAACTCCACCGTGTTCTAGGTTCTTTAGCTCTAACAATTTGGGGTTACTGCTGCTGTAACACAAGCCACGAGGACGATTGTGGAAAGTGTAACCTTCAATTTGGACACCGTCTAATGAAGACTGTGCAGTGAGCCACGTTTCTGTCACAGCAATACAGGTAAGCTGTAAATGCTGCGTGCAAGACACCAAATCTAACACATGCCGACTTAAATTTTGAACGTTCATTAAATACACAGAGAAACTGTGTGCATTTAATGAAGGCTCTGGCTGCTCAATCAAAAATGGAGGCATGCTATCCAAGGCCTCCTTTATGGCGTTCTTGCAATAAATTGCCTTCTCTGAAAAATCCTCGATGATCAGTCCAGACAAGGCCCTAACACGACTAAGCGCTACATATGCCTGCCCCGGTGCAAACACCCTCTTCAAAGACACTACCGCCTCGTCCACAGTGAGTCCTTGCACTTTGTGAACAGTGCAAGCCCACGCTAACCTCAGAGGAAACTGACGACGCAAACCGCCACGCTTGGTGGCTCTATCCTCCTCTGGATCAATGGCAGTAGACTGCAGGCATTCTACTGCTGCATGTGCACGGTTTTTCCTCCTATCTGAACCAATATTCACATCATCAAATCTAACATACACGGTGAGAGGAAACGTGGAATCCTCTCCAAAAACTATCTGAGTAACCGTGCCACATGCTCCATTGACCAGGCCGTCCGCAACATCCACGTTCTTACATAACATGACTCGCGCGTTCCTCGCTATACACAAAGTCTCCGGTAGAGACGTGTCCGCCGCAACGCCGTGATGCCCGGGCATCCGTTCCAAATTCCCTGTTGTCCTGTTAGTCACAAAATCCTGCGCCTCAATGGTGACATAATCAGGACAACAGTCAAACAGATAATTTAGGTTGTGCTCACTTACTTGCCTATTCGTCGCAAAGATATGCAAGGCTGAGCTCACCTCGCCGGTCTCGCGCATCTTCAACATTTCAACGTCGCTATCTAACATTGGGGTGGCCCTGGAACGCACTCTTAACCTATTCAGCATCTCTGCAAAAACACTATCCTTCTGCCTAACTATCTTTTTCAGCTCCACGGTGCTGAAATTACACCACAGGTCCACACCAACAGGACTACTATACAGAGGCTTCCCTTTAACGGGAGGCAACTGATAGAAGTCTCCGACAGCTATCACGCTAACATTACCAAACGGGGAAAAGTCGCCTGTCTGTTTAATCTGTCTCAATCTACCGTGGACATAAGCCAACAAGTTGTGATTAACCATACTTATTTCATCTATAATTAAAATTTGGAGGTGACTTAATTTTGCTCGCAAAGAGTTTAGTTTATCTTCACCCAGAGGGGTGTAAGGTAAACTAGCCTGTTTGCCAATACTCAATGTGTGATGAATTGTTGCTGCATTTAAATTGTATGCAGCTATTCCAGTAGGAGCAGTTAACAAAACACAGATATCGTCTGGTTGATCACAAAGTGTTGACAGCAGCCGCGCTGCCTCATACTGGATAGCCCTAATTAAATGACTTTTCCCCGTCCCTGCACCACCTGTCACAAATACACGCAGAGGCTCTGGGTTTTTACCCATCACCTTCTGCAGACACCAGTGTCTCACCCTATAAAAAACAGCAAGCTGTGTCTCATTCAGAGACCTAACAAGCGCTAAACCCTCAGTTCTAGATAAAATGGACCTGTTTCTCTCTAACTGCGCTACCTGTCTGCCACCAACAATCAAATCTGGCACATTCACTAACGACTCAACTAGCTGTTCCTCAGCTAACTCACCTTCCCGCTGCTGCCTCATCTCCTCTAAACCCTCAAGGCGTTCCGCTTCCTGTTCAGGACAAAGCTCACCCCAAACATCCTCATCTACACCGTTGTTTTGCGCAGCTATCTCCTGAGCTAACTCAAGGTGAGGACAATTTACCTCAAACCTTGCCCTATTCTCATCGACAACATCACTAACCGAATGTACAGAGCCGTCGCTAAACAACACCTCACCATCGTTATAGAACTGCTCAAACAGCTCAAAGCCATCAGGTTTGAGGTCTGAGTCAGTTCTATAAGGAAGAAACAACTGCAACAGGCTCTGAAAATGTGCCTCCTCCTCTCTATCCAAATTAAAACGCATGTATCGCACCACTGCAAACTGAGTGCGTGTTCTCCTAAGAATGAATCCTAAGTCATTCTTCAGTTCAATTCTGTCTTTAGACATCTCATTTTTGCTGAGAACACGATACTCAGATGCAAAGGTAGCCATATACATGTTATCAAACACTACGCTGTCAGGCCTATTCCTATACCTATCTACTATACTAATCATAAACATATCCTCCTCCCGTAGATCACGGGAGGCCGCCATCTGCCTCAACACACTGAGGGGCAAACTCATTCTAACTATCCTACTGCCTGTCGGCACAAACACAACCTTTCTGGAACACTCCCTAAGGTGCATGTTCGTTAGCCTATACACCGCCTCCTGCGCACAAACATCTCTGTTGTGTAAATATACACTGCCCAGCTTACGCAGGGCTTCTTTAGCAGAGAGATTCCCTTGTTTTTTTGCTTCTTTTTGGGCATTAGTCAATAACAGGCCAATTTCTCTCTCTGCTTTCGTAATATACGATATTATGTATATCACTACTGCGTAGGCGTCGGTGACAAAGCTAATGTCCATGTTAGCATTCCAACACTTCAACAACTGCTTACTATATTGATTTACCCAAACCTCGTTCACCCCTCTCCTATATACAACCTTGTGCTTCTTCTCTAAACGCCTATAAGCACACTCAAAGATCTCCTGATTAATGCGCAAACTATGAAACAACTCCTCTACACTAGCAGGAGGCACATCGCGTTCCACAGCTTTTTTAACATCTTCAAGAATTTTATGAGCAAACTCTTTTGGCATCCTATCCCTATCCTCAAAACATTTACAGGCTGGCTTGTTTTCTGAATTAGATTCAGCCTCACCTGTCTTCTTGTTCTTATCACACTTGCACTCTCGCATTCTACAAATGAATGTGCGCGCAGAAACAGGTTTTGGAAAATTGAAACGACATGTCGTTTTGTGTTTTCTGCATGACTTTGAATGTCGTTTGGAATGCGTTTGAACAGATGACACCGTGTCCAATAGTGTGTCATCATCTGAGGGTAGCTCACACGTAACGTAACGGTCAATAAATTCTATAACTTCCTCGTCTGTGTTTTTATCAATTTGGGGAGCACCCTCGATCCAAAACAAACAATGTACATGTGGTGAGCCTCTCTGTTGAAATTCTACCCTATAAAAGTAATCGATTATTTTACCGATTGGTTGACAGGGAGACATGAGAACCTCTTTCAGAAAACAATGCCACCTGTAGTCAAACATTCGCGCCGCGGTCACAGGATTACGTCGCAACAACGCGCACCTATCAGCCCACTCCAAATCCTCTACCGTCTGCGATCTGCCTTCCTGTTTCAGGATGCTGGTCAGAAGATTCTGCCAGCGCATATCCGCAGACGAAAACGAACAAAACCACGTCGGAATGCCTAACTGTCGCACACAAGCCATCACGTCCTTCTGGACAGACTGCCAGAAGGCCGGAGTTCCTCTGATGGGTTTAAGAAACCTAAACCCATCATCACACGCCAACAACTGCTTCAAGGCGTCCGCATCTGCCAACATATCCTCACTAACCCGTTGAGGCCTCTGACCTCCTTTATCTTTACGCAGCGCAACAGAAACACTGGACACAACCTTGTCCAACTCCGACACGTACTGCGCAAAAAATATATACTCTACATTACGCGCAAAACGACCGTCGGCATGCATAATCCTATTATTAAGATAACGCGCCAACGTCAAGTCGTGCCACCGACCATCATGATACGTCTTACCGCCCGTGGGAAACAACACCGGGAAACACTTTGCCTCGTTCGTGTGGTCAGAAAGCATTCTTACCGGACTATTCCCTTCTGCAGGCGCAATGTTCAAAATATCCTTAAAATACTGATCTAAAGCTTCCTGACCAATATCAACAGGCATAAGACAAGTGTCCTGAAACATGCAGTGCTGTTGTCTGTCATGTAACAGTTCATCCTGTCCTATGTCTGCTGATTCTGCTAGATCACACATTTCAGACTGAACCGTAACCTGACCTGACCTACCCTGAACCTCATCCTCACTGCCTGACTCGGCCTCTTCCCTCTCCCTGTCTTCCTCCCTAACAAACTCATTGACCCAATCCTCATTAAAGTCAATACCTCTATAATGTACATTTGTCCTCTTTAAATACTCTAGCGCCTGTCTTACACGCAACGTATCCACAAACTGGTACTCGTAATGCCCTTTATATGTGAGTTTCCGCTTCAGCTTAACCTGAAGCAGAGACCCCTCCATGCTCGAACGCGGCAACACATTCGCAGTCTGAACAATGTTGGCTGGAACACATGTCACCGGTCCATGTACTCCATTCTGCCCGCCTTTAGGCAGTGCCAACATCTTCATGAATGGAATATGTAACGCAATAAGATGCTGTTCTAAACTATTCAAAGATCCCAGTTCAGCAGGAATGGGATCAAGCTCCAAGTTGTTAACCCAGCATTCAGCTGGCATCTCACCTGAACTAAGCTTTCTATTACAAGTGTAACAAATCCACAAATTACCGCGCGATGAAACCAACGAACACGGCGCAACACACTCCCCACTACACCTATGCAAATACTGTCCGCCTATACACCTATCTGCAGTAGACACTGTCACTGAACTTTGCCTATACGCTTCCCTTTCACAAATCACCACCTGATATCTAAAAAACAACCTATGACACACACAGCACACAAAATCAGGTCCATCTCTGACCTTTCCTAAAAACTGATCCATAACAAACCCAAAATCTTTAGATTTCTCTACTCTCTGCTTTCTTCCTAACTTAACACTGGAAACAACTCTCTGCTTGTACTCTACACTACCATGATACTTAGCCTTACTCCTACTCTTGCTCCTTTCTTTATGTTTCTCTCTATGCTCAATGCTGTCCCTATATTTAGCAAAACTCCTGGCCTTAACTGTCTCTCTATGCTCACTGCTGTCCCTATATTTGACAGAACTCATGGCCTTAACTCTCTCCCTATGCTCACTGCTGTCCCTATATTTGACAGAACTCCTGGCCTTAAGTCTCTCCCTATGCTCACTGCTGTCCCTATATTTGCCCACACTCTTGGCCTTAAGTCTCTCCCTATACTCACTACTGTCCCTATATTTGACAGAACTCCTGGCCTTAAGTCTCTCCCTATGCTCACTGCTGTCCCTGTATTTGCCCACACTCCTGGCCTTAACTCTCTCCCTATGTTCAATGCTTTCTCTGTATTTACTAACGCTCAACTCTTTAACCCTCTCTCTGTGGGCCAAATCCTTACAATACTTTTCTACGCTCAACAACTTTGCCTTCTGCCTGAAGAACACATTTTCCTTATATGTCTTCCTAACCCTCAACTGACGTTTCTCCCTAAGTGAAATATCCAACTTTTCCTGTGTCCTTTTTTTCCTCCTCAGATACTTAGACTTCACAGTCATTCTACCTAACACTGCCTCACTAGCAGCCTCCACAACCTTGTTACTATTCACTACACCTACAACAGAACCTACTACATCACACCTAACCGCTGTGTTGTCACTACCTACAACATCCACCCTTCTAGACCTAATGCTGTAACCACTGACTTCACTAACTTTACAATACCTATTGCAACTCTGCAGTCCAGGATTACACACACAAACAACATTCTCAAAATGCTGCCCCATGACATTCTCTAAATAAACACACTCCACTGACAAATGCTTACTGCTACAGCTATACTTTATCCAACGTTCTCCATGAAAAATAAACACACTAACGCCTAACCAATCGGCCGCCGCCTGAATTTCCACCTCTGTGGCCCAACTACCGACACATCTCATCCTGGACTGCTGAATATACTCTAACACAGAGGAGTACTCAGTCCTCAAAAGACTCTGATACCTAGTCGTGTTCCTTTCTAACTCTTTACATACAGCTAACCTAATCTTACGATGGTGCTTCTGAGAACCACTCACCGCCTGAGAGATGGCTCTGAAGAAGCAGTTACCATCGGCCACAATCCTCTCTTTGCTACAAGGAACACCTAACAACCCCTCCTCTGTGGCTACCGGACTAACAACCTTCACGCAATCGACGTTCAACTTTGTGCATAAAGCACGACAAACATCTATGCCGAGGGGATGGAAGACCAGCTCTTCGCTTCTCACCTCGCTAACAAATTCGACGTCCAAATTAACCTCTCGGACATCGAAACTCTTGGATTTCTTCGACATACAAGTGTCGGAAGAAATGACACGCTTTCTGCCATCGATCACCATTGGTTCTGCCGCTGAACCGCTGCTCACCTCGCTGGAGAAAGTCAACACAGAAATGCCAGACAGTGCCGGACTTGCGGCAATGCTGACACCACACTCAGGCACACAAACGCCTGCAGACACCTCACTTTTTCTCCCAGCCTCAGTGAGCACACTAGACTCTGGTGCTGGAGCAGCGCTCATCCCAGTGACGAGACTCTCCACAGACACACCAGACCGCGCTGGACTTGCACCTGTGCTGACCGTCACACCACACAGCTCAAAGAGCTTCTCCCTCGAACGGAGACTGTCGGCCAAACGACAGATGTAGTGGTGCAGGTCGTCAAGACAGGCGAAATGCAGAACCACGCTTGTACCATTGTGGTGTAACAAGCCAGTGCTACTGCGTGAGTGACTGTCGACCACAGCGAACCGTCCACCCTCACGCACGATGGCAGTGGTGTTTCCGCACATTGTCAAAAGACATGTGGTGTATTGACTGAAGATTCTCTCCAGTCCATTTCGCAAGCTGATGAATACACCGAAATCGATGTATTCACCTTCGGTCACGCCTACTTCGCCTAACACTGTGTCGCCAAAACCAAACCTAAACAGCTGTCCGTCTAATTCCAACTGCTGTGGCAAATCTGGCACAGACAGCAGATTAGACACATGGCTGAAGATGTTGAGGTCACGCAAACTGGTGTACAACTCATCACCTTCAACCAACGCGCGATCCAGATCCAGCCTGTCCCACGAGAACGCGCTCCTCACCGTGTGTTTGGCTAAACTGACCAAAGCTATAGCCATACACTGCACACCTGCATACACAAATCGGGCATTTCCCTGATGAAATGACCCGCGCACAACTTTAGCTAGCCTAATCCTGCTGCTATCTGTGTTAGACCCTGTTGCCACAGCATTAGCGCTAGACTCTGACTGAACATCTCTAACACAAATAGAAGGAACAAAAACAGCCTTAGCTTTGAAGATCTTCTGTCGCTCCTCTGGGACAGCAGAGCTCGCTGTGGCGACCTCCTCCTGACTGGCGACCACTCCCGGCACCTCGCTGGCCGACTCCTGGGCTGTCGCCTCCACCTGATAAAAAAAAAAAAAAAAAAAAACACAGCAGTGAGATTTTGGCAACGAAATGTCGTTGCTTGACTTCCGGATTACAGCAGAGATGGAATTATGGGACCATTTAAAAATTAAATATAATCTATATAGTGCTAGTGCAATATGATCTATATAACTAGTGCTAAAAAACAAGAGCTAAATAATAATGAGTGCAATTGAGAGTAACTAGATGAAACAGAATGTAAACAACAGACTAAACAGTGTAAACAACTGAATAAACAGTGTAAATAATACTGAGTGCAATTGAGAATAACTAGATAAAACAGAATGTACACAGACAAATATGAAAACAGGAGAACCATTTTCCTGCTACCTCTCAATGCTAACTCACATATTATATTTAAACAAAGACAAACCTGCTGCACCGCTGGTCTGGGCCCGGAGGCGGACACGGTCACACGGGCTGGTGAAGGTCTCGCCGGCACCTAAAAAAGATGGGGAAGAAAAAAAGCCTCATTTACATAATGCACTCATTCACTCGGGTTCTGCACGTTATAAAAAGTACTCTGCTGTACCTCCGGGACGGCCGGGCACGCTGCGGCAACCTCCTCCCGGACGACGACCACCCCTGGCACCACGCTGGACGACTCCTGGGCTGTCGCCTCCACCTGACACACACACACACACACACAAAACAAAACATGGTTTTACTAAAGAAAACAGGAGAACCATTTCCCTGTTACCTGTCATAATAATAATTCACATAATATATATATATATAAACAAAGACAAACCTGCTGCACCGCTGGTCTGGGCCCGGAGGCAGGCACGGTGACACGGGCAGGTGAAGGTGTTGCCGGCACCTAAAAAAGATGGGGGAAGACAAAAGACTCATTTCAATAATGCACTCATTCATTCGGGTTCTGCACGTGTTATCAAAATACGACAAAAACAATCCACATATTTCACATACTAAATATGATACCAACCTGCCGCTTTCCTCCTCTACGCCTTGTGGCAACACCTTTCGGCGAACGCCTCACACGGGAAGTCTAAAAGAAGGAAAACAAACCTTGTTAAATGCAGTCTTAAATTCAATTTTGTCCAGGACATACACACGTACAATGGATTTTGCAAGCACAGAAAAAAAAAACACAACAAAAGATCTATATGTATAATATAAAGGAAAAAATGTAAAAACAGTTGGTGGATGAGGAATGCGGATGCCGAGGGGAGCCACATGCACTGGAGCAGCCTGGGACCTGAGCCACACAACCACCAGCAGCATGATGACCTGGCTCAAAAAGACACAGCACGCACTCGGAAAAACTCACAACCATTCACACACACACTCACACAGAGACAAGAGGAAACATCAGAGGCAAACCCATTTAACATTTTATAACTTAACAGAAACACCTTAAAGTCAGAACTAATATGGATTACTTCATAGGTCACTCGCAGGTCGCTCGCAGGTCTCTCGCTCTCAACAACACCAGATCTCACAGCCAATCGATATCAATATCTGTAAATTAAATGAAACATATTGTTTGATTTAAACAACATTACCTGTCTAATAGAAAAACACCATTTAATTGAACAGAAAGTTACTGAAAGCATCCTGAATACACTTAGCTGTAGCAATTTTTTAGGTTTTAATTTTAAATAAGGTCTTTCTCTTTATAAAATGCTAAAGACTCAAACCAGCATCCATATTGTGTTCAAGTAACAGAAAGAAAATGGCCAACAACACAACTGTGCTGCTCAAAACAGAGACACATCTTAAGAAAACCTTTTCCTCTCAAAATCATAATAAACCAGCAAACTGGCATCCTAATTACATTATTTGCTTCCTCATTACACAGAAAGTGGCTGACACAACATCTCACAGCTTAGCCATGCCGGTGGACACAGACACAACCAACTAAATACATCAAACTATGGTTCATGCACACAGCAAAGGACACACACGCCCGCATGAAAAAAAAAAAAAAAAAAAAAACTATTACAGTTATCAATATTGAATCAAATAATTTCCCTTTGTCACACAAGGAAGACCTTCTCTTACAATCATATTGGACCAACCACTAACACAGCTATGCCTATGACACAACTATTTGCTCTTTGAATGCATACAAAAGCCACACACTCAACTGAACTACATATATCAAACACTTCCATGCAAATAAAACCTGATATAAACCTACACAAAAAAACACATGCAACCATTTATCATCAAAACAAATAACTTTCCTTTTTCCACACAGCAAAAAATTCTTCCTCTCAAAATGTTATTACACCACATCCTAGCCCAACTATGACACTCTACACCTGCTTTTTGAATGCACACAAGCCACACACACTCAGCTCAACATGTATCACAAACTCAGTTCCATGCAAATAAAACCTGATATCAAACTACAAAAAAGCACACACACCTGCAACAACTCATCATCAAGTCCAATAATTTTCCCTCTACACACAGCAAGAGAAAGTTTTCCTCTCAAACCAAACACTAGCACAGCTTTGCCTATGACACAGCAACACCTGCTCTTTGAATGCACACAAAAGCCACACACACTCAGCGACATACATCATAAGCTTAGTTTCATGCAAATAAAACATGATAGCAAACTACAAAAAACACACACATGCCAGTTTTCATAATCAAGTCCAATAATTTCCCTTTTCACACAGCAAGAGAAAGTTTTCATCTCAAAATCTTGTTGAACCACACACACACACACACAAAATAAAGGCGTAAAACCAGAAAAGATGCACAAATGTACAGCCAGAAAATGACTCAAACACATTACCTTGCCCTCCTGTCCGACGACGGTCCACTCCAGTGGGTCACGGTGGCGGGGCGCGGGGCTGTGTCCTGTCACAACCAGCACGGGGGAGACCCTGGCACGAGGCGATGTCCGGGGGGGCACCGAAGGAGGAGGAGGAGGAGGAGGAGTCAGCTGGCGGACCGCGGCGTCCCACAGGGCCTGGACGAGGATCGGCGTTCCATCGCTGTCGCTGAGGTGCACCTGGAAAACAGTGAAACACAGAACACATTGTGCTCAGCTGGTGTATCGAAAATGGAAACCTTCAACTCTTCAATATGTCATGTCACAACAACAAAGTATGCTGTACTTACACCGTCACGGCTCCACAGCTCCAAACGATCCATCGGGAGGTGCTCTGCCACAGACACGTACGGGAGACCTGCCGCAAAAGTGAGAAACATCATACATTCTGGTAATAAATACACTCATGTAAAACATATGAGGTTAGGTTCACGATACGTCAGTTATAATCAAACTGATGACCAAAACTAAGACGTACCCATGCGTGCTGCGACACGGCGGAACTCCTGGCGGAACAGCTCCTGCAGGCCAGGCTCGATGTTCAGGCGTGGAGGGAAATCCAGCACGAACACCTACACACACACACACACACACACACACACACACAAAAAAAAAAATCACGTTTAGAATCACATTTAGGTTTCTAAAAAAGCACATGTGAAAACACACGCTTACTGTGACAGCACAGGACAAAACAAATACTGCCAACTGCAAATTAAACACACCTTCGCCCAGCGGTTGCAAACTGTAGCCAGGAGAGCACCGAAGTCCAGCGACGCCTCTCCGATGTTCCTGCTGGCTGTCAGGTTGTTGCTCGGGGCGAGCACACACACCACGTCCGGGGTCCAGGGGAGAGCGGCGTGGGACACCTCCTTCCTCAGCTCTGCTGCATGCGCACCTGGAACAGAGAGAAAAGAAAAACACAGAGGTACCTCCGGCATCGCGACGATCCCATCCACCATGGCCCGCAGGTGGGAGTCTCCCACGACGAACACCATCTGCAACGACAGAGACACGGCTTTAGAACATAGACACCGACTTCTTACGACAAGCACTGTGTTTGTGAAAAAGAAAAACTAATACCTTCTGGTCCGGCTTCTGGGCAGGAGTGACCAACTTGAAGCTCCGCTGGGTCAGCTTCGAAGTCGGCCATCTCCGCACGCGATGGCGGTACCCTGTACCGCGCCCTGTGTGGTTGACAACAAAGTTAAGTATGATGACACAAAATTCGTACTTCTTCACACAACATTCAAACTGCATCAGTTAAACATTAAAAAAAAAAAAAAAACTGTTTGATACTTACGAGCAACGAACTCGGGGACAGGCGGCTGGGGGGTCCATGGCTGCGGCTGTGCCATCCTCCGCTTCTGGGCCTGGGCCCGCCGGTGGGACTTGGCACGGGGCATCTAGGAATGAAAAACAAACAAACAAACAAAAAATAAAATAAAATTTCCTCCGAAGTTCAAAGAAACTTTAAAAATCCAAGTGAATCTGTGCCAATCATACTCACAAACAATGCTTTCCCAGACAAGGTCAGCCTTCAAATACACAAACGTTTCAACTTACCTTGGCAGTGTGTGTGTGTGTGTGTGTGTGTGTGTCTGTCTGTCTGTCTGTGTGTGTCTGTGTGTCAAAAAAGTAAAACTATGTGTGTTGATTAACAATTAGTTATGTGTTTGTTTTTAAATTTAATCAATATGTCTGTGTAAACTTGTCCTGGATCAAGGGATCGCAGATGTAGCTCGCAGGTCACTCGCAGGTCGCTCGCAGGTCACTCGCAGGTCGCTCGCAGGTCTCTCGCTCTCAACAACACCAGATCTCACAGCCAATCGATATCAATATCTGTAAATTAAATGAAACATATTGTTTGATTTAAACAACATTACCTGTCTAATAGAAAAACACCATTTAATTGAACAGAAAGTTACTGAAAGCATCCTGAATACACTTAGCTGTAGCAATTTTTTAGGTTTTAATTTTAAATAAGGTCTTTCTCTTTATAAAATGCTAAAGACTCAAACCAGCATCCATATTGTGTTCAAGTAACAGAAAGAAAATGGCCAACAACACAACTGTGCTGCTCAAAACAGAGACACATCTTAAGAAAACCTTTTCCTCTCAAAATCATAATAAACCAGCAAACTGGCATCCTAATTACATTATTTGCTTCCTCATTACACAGAAAGTGGCTGACACAACATCTCACAGCTTAGCCATGCCGGTGGACACAGACACAACCAACTAAATACATCAAACTATGGTTCATGCACACAGCAAAGGACACACACGCCCGCATGAAAAAAAAAAAAAAAAAAAAACTATTACAGTTATCAATATTGAATCAAATAATTTCCCTTTGTCACACAAGGAAGACCTTCTCTTACAATCATATTGGACCAACCACTAACACAGCTATGCCTATGACACAACTATTTGCTCTTTGAATGCATACAAAAGCCACACACTCAACTGAACTACATATATCAAACACTTCCATGCAAATAAAACCTGATATAAACCTACACAAAAAAACACATGCAACCATTTATCATCAAAACAAATAACTTTCCTTTTTCCACACAGCAAAAAATTCTTCCTCTCAAAATGTTATTACACCACATCCTAGCCCAACTATGACACTCTACACCTGCTTTTTGAATGCACACAAGCCACACACACTCAGCTCAACATGTATCACAAACTCAGTTCCATGCAAATAAAACCTGATATCAAACTACAAAAAAGCACACACACCTGCAACAACTCATCATCAAGTCCAATAATTTTCCCTCTACACACAGCAAGAGAAAGTTTTCCTCTCAAACCAAACACTAGCACAGCTTTGCCTATGACACAGCAACACCTGCTCTTTGAATGCACACAAAAGCCACACACACTCAGCGACATACATCATAAGCTTAGTTTCATGCAAATAAAACATGATAGCAAACTACAAAAAACACACACATGCCAGTTTTCATAATCAAGTCCAATAATTTCCCTTTTCACACAGCAAGAGAAAGTTTTCATCTCAAAATCTTGTTGAACCACACACACACACACACAAGCAAAGCTATGACTGGTGTACATTCAAAGAGCAGATATAGCTCTGTCACAAAGCCACACACACACTCAGCTCAAGCACATATTACAAACTCAGTTCCATGCAAATAAAACCTGATCTAAAACTACAAAAAAAAAAAAAAAAAATTCATGCATCGATTCATCATAAAGTCTAATAATTTTCCTTTTCCACACAACAAGAATAAGTTTTCCTCTCAAACAAAACACTGGCACAGCTTTGCCTATATCTGCTCTTTGAATGCACACAAGCCACACACACACACACAGCTCAACAACATATATCACAAAAAAAGTTCTATGCAAATAAAACCTTGTAACCACACACACACACACACACACACACACACACACACGAGTGAAATAGTTTTCCTTTGTCACAGCAAGAAAAAGTTTGCCTCTCAAAATCTTATGGAACCACACACGAGCACAACTAGGCCTAAGACACAGCTTTTCTTTATATGGGCACAAAATGGCCGACACGATGTCTCTCAGCTAAGCTACACAGAGCTAGGCCTATGACACAGCTTTTCTTTATATGGGCACAAAATGGCCGACACAATGTCTCTCAGCTACACCTGCTCTTTGAATACACACACACACACACACACACACACACACACACACACAGGCCACACACTCTCAGCTCAACAACATATATCACAAACTCAGTTCAATGCAAATAAAACCTTATATCAAACTACAAAAAAAGAACACACACACACACACAAACACACACCAAGTCAAATAATTTTCATTTGTCACAGCAAGAGAAAGTTTTCATCTCAAAATCTGGTTGAACCACACACACACACACACACACACACACACACACACACACTAGCAAAGCTATGACTGGTGTACATTCAAAGAGCAGATATAGCTCTGTCACAAAGCCACACACACTCAGCTCAAGTACATATCACTAACTCAGTTCCATGCAAATAATACCTGATTTAAAACTACAAGAAAACAAACAAACAAACAAACAAAAAACATGCATCTATCATCATCAAGTCCAATAATTTTCCTTTTCCACACAACAAGAAAAAGTTTTCCTCTCAAACCAAACACTAGCACAGCTTTGCCTATATCTGCTCTTTGAATGCACACAAGCCACACACACACACACAGCTCAACAACATATATCACAAAATCAGTTCTATGCAAATAAAACCTTGTAAATACAAACACACACACACACACACACACACACACACACACACACACACACACACACACATGTGAAATGATTTTCCTTTGTCACAGCAAGAAAAAGTTTGCCTCTCAAAATCTTATGGAACCACACACTAGCACAACTAGGCCTAAGACACAGCTTTTCTTTATATGAGCACAAAATGGCTGACACAATGTCTCTCAGCTAAGCTACACAGAGCTAGGCCTATGACACAGCTTTTCTTTATATGGGCACAAAATGGCTGACACAATGTCTCTCAGCTACACCTGCTCTTTGAATACACACACACACACACACAGGCCACACACTCTCAGCTCAACAACATATATCACAAACTCAGTTCAATGCAAATAAAACCTTATATCAAACTACAAAAAAAGAACACACACACACACACACACACACAAACACACACCAAGTCAAATAATT